>NC_050479.2:37851773-38155135 GCF_012460135.2 Molothrus ater
AATGAAAAGTAAGGAATGCTCTGATTTTTTACACTTTCCTTGTTGCGTATAAAATACCAACAGAACTTAAATTTCAGTATCTTTTCTATGCTTTTGATATATGAAAACAGAGAAATGGAGACAACCAAGTCTACAACATAGCTGTCATAGCCCATGCTTTTGTAATAATTTTCTTCATATTCGTACCAATTATAATCGGAGGGTTCAGAAACTGACTAGTTCCCCTAGTAATTGGAGCCCCAGACATAGCATTCCCACAAATAAACAACATAAGCTTCTGACTACTCCCTCCATCCTTCCTTCTCCTCCTAGCATCTTCCACAGTCGAAGCAGGCGTTGGCAAAGGCTGAACAGTATACCCCCCACTAGCCAGCAACCTAGCTCATGCCGGAGCCTCAGTCGACCTCGCAATCTTCAAACCCCAACAAACAAACCCAAACATCTAAAGTACATAAGTACTCCCTTCATCATCACCATTTGTTTTTGGAAATACAGAAATCCCTATTCCTTTGGTGAATATGAGACTGATACTCAGCATTCATTTAATTAAAACATTACTTGATTATGGAAATTTACCTACATTGAACTTTCCTTATTTATGTAACTTGTCTTTCATGCAATGGATGGACTGAATCTCCTATTTATCTTTCCTATACATATAAATCAGATTTTTTGTTGTTGTTGTTATAAATTGGTGGCTTTCCCTATTTGGGAAAAAAATAAATCTTCAACAAAGACACAAATCTATCAAGCAAAATTTGAATTCTATCCCATTGGCATGTATTTCCCACCTGACACTGTCTTTTTGTCTTCATCTCAAGATACATTTAAGTAGACATTTCTGCAGCTGCAATACAGAAGAGGTAAAAGGCAGCAATAAGCTTTATTTTCATTAAAGTTCTGCAGTTTGTGAGAGGGAGCATTAATTTTGAACAGAAAGGGAAGCATTTCTCAGCAACTAATAATGGTAGTTCACAAGTCTGATTATACCAGTACTGGCTCCTAGAAAAGACCAACCGATATAATTGATCTTGTAACATTTAAAGGCTCTTCACTTCAAGCGTATTTTATTGCTGCCTGGCTACAATTATGTTGACCAGAAGTGAGGCCAGCTCTGGGGTTCAGAACTCAGAGGAAAATCAGTTCAGCATGTAACCACTTCACTCCTAATGGCAGAAGTTGCATGGGAAATTAATTTTCAGGATCACATTAAGTCAGACTGCAGAACTATTGTGGGATTCACTTGGATAAAATTGCTCTAGCTTCTGGAAAGATGAGTGTCAGTAATGATATTTATTAAACAAAATGAATAACGTTTGGAAGCCATGGAAACCAGAGAACTAAAATTGGGTATATGCACTAAGTGCAAGAGGTCACCAAGAGCTTTTAAGACAATCAAAAGACTTCAAGTACAATTGCAGATTAGATAAATTCCTAAGCATTTTCATCCACCCTCTATCTCATAGGAGATAATAAAGTAAAATTAACAGAAAATACCAGAATGTATAATCAAGGAAATGAATGTCCAGGCCTGCTATAGAAGAATATTTTCATCCTTTGAATATCAGCCTCAGTTAAGCTTCCATTCTTTAGGATCCAAAGACCAATTCTTTACCTAGATAGACTGCAAAACAGAAAAAAAAAAAAAAAAGGAAGGGATAGAGGGGGCAGGAAAATCTCCTAGCTAGAATTAAAATTCATGAAAAATGCATAGAAAGCTTTACAGATGTAGTCCATAAAGGTGTGAATCTTATAAGTAAAACAGAATATATTTGACAGAAATTAAATTAGAAAAGGTAATGGATTAAAAAACACTTAAAGACACAGGGCTCTGAATGACAGGGGTGTTTATTTTGCTTTTCTCTGGAACACCACTATATTCTAAATCTTTCAAAATATCACATTCATGTTTACCTTTATAACTATTATTAGTTCAGGTGACTAGTTGAACTATTTACACTGTGTAAAGTTAAGATTTTAAGACCACAAATGAGAGAGATAGAAGAAGGAAGAGATTTAAAAAAGCCCAATAGGTTTGTTTTCTAAAGGGCTAACAGAGACCTCTGCTTTTGAAATATAGCAAAATATTTTTATTTGGAATTTTAGCTTAAGTAATTCTTTAAAAAAAGAAAAAAATGCTAGGTCAATATAGTTGCCACAAAAATTCTACAGTACACTTCCTATCTCTTGTACAATGTAAAAGAAATAAATGAAAAATGCATTCACACAGCTTTTTTTTTTTTTTTAAACAACTGTCCAGTTGTTCAGAATATCTTAACTTGGAAATGAGATCTCAGTTCTTTCACAGGGCATTTTGCATTGCTTTATGGACAATACAGCACTTACTACACTCGAACTACTGTTTCATTAGTCATATTATCAGCAGGAATAATGGTGTCAGGTACTTTACCTTAAAAATATGTGTTGAAATGCAAATATACAACTAAAAAATGGGGTTTTTAAAGATTTTTAAAAGCAGTCAGATTTACTCTGTAGCAAAAGAGAAAAAAAAGATAATGTTACTTCCAGCAGGAGCACTCAAATTTAAAACACCATCTTATTGTGTTTCATTTGAAGCCATATTACATTATAAGGTACAAATACAGTGAGAGTTAATCAAGCATACCTAGTATCAAAAGCTGACAGCTTTCTAAGATAATACAAGTGGTTCATTTTACCCATTAGTGGGAACATCATAAGGATGAAAATGTCCTTTAATACTCAACTTCCATAAATAGGCCATCTGTTTTCCATTAGCTCAATATAAAGATGTACTGAAATAAAGCCAGACTCCTGTATTTGATAACAGTAACATCCTTTGCCATACCTAGAATTACTTAGTTATTCACCTTTAAAAACTCAGAGCCACAGATGCCATTTATGTGGCATATTCCATGTTCTGGAACGCCTGCATTTTGCAACATATCCCTATATCACTGCACTGTAAACATTTCTGTCCTAAACTGATGCAAAAATTTTTGTACATGTGAGCATGCTGGTAGCGAAGAAAGCAGCACCTTCAACTAGGATATCTAATACTTGGTGGGGAAAAAAATAAATAAGCAAAAGGAACATGTGTAAATGATATGGCCACATTTCTTCAAACTGCTCACCTCCAGCATTTTCTCCCAGCTCCTAAAAACCTTTTTCTTATTTGAATGGGCAAGAGTTGATAAGATATTTCTCCCCCCTTCCATGTTTTTCATAAGATGGCAACATTAAGGAAATATCATTCAGAGAAGACAGCAGTCCCATTCCAGATCTTGCAATCAGAATTGGATGGATCTATTTCAACAGTACAGAGATGGCTAAGCACCCATGATGCTAGAGATTCACAGCATTACATCTTCTTGGTTCTCACCAGTGAATGTTCCAAGGAATGTTCTGAAGTAATCTGTTCACATTGCCAAGTGTCTTCCTACACCCTGAAAACACAGGTCCATTTAAGAACAGGAGATGTAAAAGCACCATAACAATAAAAAGTAGAAATCCATATGTGCTTTGTTTAAGTCTCTACCTGAAATAATTTTTAAAAGCCTTTCGTTTTTTAATTGGTACAGGATCTGAACTGGTGTTCTTTTCCTTGTAGTGGTGGGGTTTTTTTTTGTCTGCATATATTGTATAATTACTTTGTGATTAGGAAAAAAAAAAGAAAACTTTAAGCTGAAAATAATACTTTCCACAATTAGAGAGGAACTTATTACATAAAGGATACATGCCACCAACTGTTTTCACTATCCTAATCAGAGAAGGGGGTTATGATTATTTTAAATTTATTTCCCTAAGGTTATGTCTTTAAGGAATTTGAGAGGTCCACTTAAAAATTGTTTTCTGTAAAAACTGGATCCCTGCAAGATTTGTAGAGAAAGTGATACACATATCCTATATCCATATACGTGTATATATGTTTGAATACTGATATGTATAGGTATGTACCTGTATATGTATATGTATATGTATATATATATGTGTATATATAAAGCCACGAAGTGTGAGTGTAAAGGATAGGATTGAAGACAGAAAAGATGAAATGTCGATGTCAAGAACTGAGGAAGTCAATGTCTCCTCATTATAAGGGAGGAGGTATTCATAAACAAAATCCTTTATGTCTGGGGGAAGAAAATCCCCATGAAGAAATGCAAAAAGCAACTAATTTTGTAATTTGCTGCAGCCAAAAGCCACCAATATGTCCTCTAATTTCCTTTTCCACTAGCCAAGCTTCAAAGGCTTAATTTGATTCATTCTGTGGTAACTTTCCAGACTGGCATCTGCCTCTGTGACAATGATGCCTGATTATTGTCACTCCCTACTCTCAAGCTTGCAGCTTGTTCAAAGCACTGTAACATGATTATTAAGTGGTTTAGGCAAATCTGATGCTAATGCTTGCATCCTTTTCTTTTATTACTATTTGTTTGAAGATTGGCCTAGATGTGTTAGTGGATAATCAAAGTCCATGCTGAAGCACTCTGTTAAAAATCTGCTGTGAAGAATAGGGAGTAGTTTGCCTTTCTCTCAACTTGTAAGATAGACAAATTCTTTTTTTTTTTTTTCTTCTGATGTTCCTCCCCTCCACACACTGGCTTCCTTCTCAGACCATTTGGATGAGGCAGCCTTTTGATACAACATGCAGGTTTAAATATTGTCTGACAGGAAGCAACTGAAGTAATTATTATACATGTCTTTAAATTTATATTTCAATATGGAACTGATAAACTTCATGGAGCAGCTCTTCAGCTGATGTAAGTCATTATAGCATCTTTAGTTTCAATGAACCTTTTTAATTTTACCATAGAGGAGAAGGCTCTTTTGCTGTTTACCATATTTAGAACTGCTATTCAGCAACTCAAGTACTGCTTTTGAAGCTCTGATTGAAATTACTGCTCATTACAGCCTCTGCTATTTTTTTAAATACAATCATCCACATAAAATGCACAAACATTTCATCTCTTCTAATATTATTTCATTTTAAGTTTCTTCTCCTGCAGGATTGCATATGACTTGATTAATCTCATTCCAGATTTTAGTTATTTTCTTGGCCAATTTTCTTTAAAATTCTCCATATCACACAGTGCAGTGGTCTCCATATTTTTGAGGAGCCTCTGCCTCTTTTTCATTCCTGTCATTTTTAACCTTAAGAAGATAAATTCAGAAATATTGAATTATCCCATCTACTTTTAAGATAAAATTGATATTTTCTCTAGATTGCTGTCATTTAGAGACAGCACCATCTCTACTAACTTTGCCAACTGCAGTTTAGATGTCCAGTCTAATTAAGTCATCCAACTCCCCCTGTCACCAGTGGAAGGAGGTAAGTTGAAAGTTGACATAAATTACATTTCAGGGCTATCCATCCCCCTCCACTTTTTATATAGAACAAAGAGATCTAGGCAGAGGCACCATCTTAAAAAACATCAAGGGAATGCTAAGGAAAGGAGTGAAAGTCTCCACTGTTCAGCAGTAACTCCAGCAGTGCACTGGTCAGTGTATTTAATTAGGAGAGTTTTGTTCTCACCTGTCCAAAACCACTCAGCTTAAGTACTCCATTTAGGACTGAAGACATTGCTATAAATTGTTGGAGGTGATGCACACTGCCTCATTTAACAGCCCTAATCTCCCTGTCACTGAGTCCTTACCGTTTTTGTTAGCCCAGCCCCAGGGAGTACAGAAGTGTGACATAAATGAAAGAACTTGTCCTGAGCAGATTTTGACCCTTATCACTGTGCTCTGTTAGCTCCAGCTGCCTCAAGGAGCAGCTGATGGTAAGTATGTGTCATTTGTCACAGCTCCCATACACACTGTGACAAGAAGAACCCAATATGACATTTTGTGAATTAAGTATCCTTCTAAACTGAGGGCACAAAGTTAATTCCCACTAAAAGCACAGGCAGAAGAGTCAATCCACTTCAGTAATCAGGGTGTGACAAACCACATTGAAGCACGGGTGCTACCTCAGCCCCATGTCCAGAGGGCAACTCCCAAAAATCTCAGCCTCATAGCTGCTAAAGCTGAATGACTTGAATTTTGGGAGCCAAGTATGTGCTGATAGACAAACTTTCATCTTCATGAGAGCTAGTACCTCTCAATAACTGTATTACTCATGGAACAAGAAGCATAATTTGTACAACATTTGGCTGAATTACTCTGGTTTTGTTTCATACTACACCACAGTACATCACACACAGAAGCTGAATTCCTCTGATTTTAATATTTTCCTTTTTAATAAGACTGATGACTCTGTATGCAACTAGACCCACAGACAAAATTCAATTCAAGTCTCCAAAACAAACAGCTTTCAGTTCAAATGTATTCTTAAGAAAATTAATTCAGTGTGTGCTCTCAAAGTCAACCTGTTAATTAGTGGAATAATTTTTACATTACTTTTTAGATGCTTTCAGGTTGCCTTTATCCACTGCAAAATATTTGTGCCAAAAGAGTGGCGATTTTGATAGACAGTAGAAACCTGTGATACAATAGACATTATGATTCTAATAAATTTGTTTTTTTCAAAGCAAACAAAATCATCGATTTCATTTTGACAACCGAAAAAATGTCTACACAAAAAGAACTCCAGAATATACTAGCTCAAGGCCTCATCTCACTTAATAAAAACTTAACACCATTATCTTAGAATAGGTTCATAACTATCAATTTAATTAATTTTCTCTTATTTCTAGAGCAATATATTTATCAAGTTGGAGGAAGAAAATACAGCTAAACTAGTTCATGTAGAAGGCACAGGGAAAGCAGAAGGCCTTGGTAGAAAAGTTAAAACGTCAGGACACATCTTGGCCTGGTTGTTTAATCTGCTGTTTGATTCTGGACATAAATAATCTCAAATTTTGATATACTTAATTTCAATAATTTTATGTAATCTATTCTGTACTTCTCATTTTCAATAAAGATAAGTATGGAAAATACAAAATGGGAAACTGTTTAATGATTAATTAAATTCTGCAAATGCAATTTGTCCTAATGATACCAGATGCCTCACCCTTGTGTAGTAATCTCTTCTTAAATAACCACCACACTTTTAATCTCCTGTGCTCACAGACACAATTTTAGGACAAAAAGGAGAGTTCAATCAAGTTTCCATGTAATCAATTAACTTGTACATATCGAAGAGAATAGAAGCTCCTAGTCCTGAAAAGATATTTATCCTACTTACCATGAGTCCTGCTTATCTTGTCATGGCATGACAGGTATTCCTACCCCACCCACCCCCCGAGGTGGGCTGAATTTGCCACGACAATATACAACGTTTGTATCAGTCACACAACAAACTCCATATCCTGCATTTTAGCATCAAGTCTCCAGTATTTTAGGTTATGGGATAGTTGGATGTTACTCTTTTTAAACATGCAGCACAAGCATTTCTGGCCTTAAGAGTTTTTATCCAAATGGAAGACATAAAGTAAAGCCAGAACAGACAGGTACACTGTGGAAAAAAATGGCTTTGCCATAAACTCTAGTTTTAGATAGCAAATTATGAGATTACAGCTCTTTAAGCCCCCAATGAAAAGACTCCTTTTTTACCAAGGCACCTTTAAAATGCTTCCTAGTCTTGTTTGCATCAGAGACACCCAGACAGGTGACTTTTTTATCTCCCTACAAGGCAGGACCTCAGGTACTTTCTAATTTGTCTTGTCTCACTTATGTTCCAAGAAATAGCAACCCAAGGACATGATACATTCTTAAAGAGAAAGGAGGCAATTTGTCTCTATAATCCACTTCCTAGCTGTCCTTGCTCTTGTTCTTAAATTACTTAGCTATTCATCTGAAAACCAGTTCAGCAGTATCTGGGAAGGTACTGGAATAGTAATAAGACTCAGAGACCCTCAAGTTGGTCTTCAGCCAACAGACCTTGTTATGAACACAATTTCACAGATCTCATGAAATACAATACTTTCAATTATTTTATGTGTTCTGTGACTGAAGAGACAGATTCAGACCTAATATGAAGGAAATAGTGCCACCTGCTGTGGTACCATTAATATACCCTCCAGTACACAAGTCTAGGAAAACTCCGGAAGCTGAAATGCAAACAGGATGAATTGCTCAATAGTTAACAATAATTAAATCACAAAGGAAGTTATAGTTTCCAGACATCATTATTCTGGAGGATTTTTTTTTTTATTGAGTTAATGGGATTTTTTAAAATTAAATTTTCATTGAGATATTAGACATGGCCCTGTTCTCCATCACATTGAAGTACAATTGTCTTTGTTATTCTACTTTGTTTGCTTCAGCAGACAGTGAAACTAAACTCTTTCTGATGTGTCATCTATGTAGTATGGCATACAATATGCATGTCCCTATGTTTTGATTCCTCTTTAACTTTCTGCTGTCACAAAACCAATATACGTATTTAGAGATTTTTCTTCTACACTACTAGTTGTCTTCTTGACAGAAAATTGATTTTTCTCATCCTGATCCATGAGCCAAAATAAACTGCTGTCCTATTACTCAAGATCTTACACTACAATCAACTACAGCTTTAAAGCATGTCATTAGAGACAGAGACATTAGAATAAGTAGTCTGAAGTAGTTCCTTAATTATAGAATTAAACAGCCCCTAGTTCTCTGCTGATAACACAATAGAGACTGCGAAATTCTTTGCTGCATTTACTGAACACTGTACAAAGAATAAACCTCCCTTTCTGCTCTTTGGAAATAATATTTAGAAATAAATCCTACTATAACTGGTGTTCCATCATGCTCATCTTGAAGCAAGATGGAAACTCACATTTGTTTCTGCATTCACTTATTTTGAAGATACCTTTAAGTTCAAAAATTTAGAATTATTGCTTATATGGTGAGTTTACAGAGATAAATGGTGCTCTGACCAATCACCTCATCATCATGACCTAGGATCTGCTACTTTACAGAAGGCATACTATGACTTACAGAGTGAGCTGATGCCTTCTGATAACGTTGTAGAAGTGTCCACATCACATATCTATAAACCTGATCTATTCTTTTATTGAACTCTCTCTAGGAAACTATTCCAAGACAGAACTCCATTACTGTTGAACTCTCTTCTTCTGCAAGTAGATACACAAGTCAGATTTTTAAGACACACATATGTGGTCCTGCATGGTGATGAACAACCTGGCCTACCTATGCTACAGTGTTCAAGGATGCTGAGAGCTACATCCCACTTAAACTCTCAAAATAAATTTATTTCTGTACAAACACAATACATTTATTTCTTCTGATATTGTTTTGTTTTCCTGGAAATGAAAATGTGCGAAAGACACGGCCACTAATGATATCGAGGGGTTCATGTTATGATGTTACTTCTTTTACTTCTTTCTTAAATGTAAATTTTATCTAGAGAGCCAGAAAAATTGTCAAGGCCTCACTTTCTGAGACAAAGGAACATTTTATGTTTCTCCTATAACTCACAGCTGACTTTAAATTAATTTCAGCATCCACTGCAGATAGAAAAATTGAAGCAACAGATTTAATGTTAGCATTGTAACTTCTACCAGCCAAAGACAACAAGTGAGAAGGAACATGTCTTTATTCTTACTGTTGACTCTAGACTTTTCTAATTTATACAAGGGGGCAGAGAATCAACCAGATCAAGATTTCAAGAGGTGGTTAAAAATCCCTCTTCCTAACCTAAATTATCTTTCCTCATCCAAAGAATTATGACCAATTCTGTAAAACAACATATATTGCTTCTAAAGGAACGAAAACAGGGGTGCTTTTCACAGAAGTTAATAACATTTCTTTTGTAATACATTATTTCCCAAACTTGTTGGCAATACAAGAAAATTCTTATATTTTTGAAATTTTCTGTAATGTTTTAAAAAGTGTAATATTACAAACTAAATTGATTTGACTAACAAGTTTCATAATTAGTTTATTTTGTGATAGGATTAATAAAATTTCACAAATCAAAAATTAATTGGTCCTAGGGTCTAATACGACATAAACCAAATTTACAAAATATGGATTGTCTTAGTATTAGTATGTTTAGGCTTAGAGTAATGGGATTTTAGGAAAATATTATTTTAAATTATTCTGGGTAGTTTTCTACCTAGCCAACAGTGATCTCCTTAGAAAATAATGACTTATAATTTTTTTTACATAATTTCTCTCCTTTTCCCTCTTTCTGACATCAAATTTTTGGTTTATTTCATTCTTTCATTATTTTATTCTATGAAATTAAATTAGACATGTTTTCATAAGTGAAAACAAATATGAAAAAAGAAAGAAAAAGGAAAGGAAAAGAACATATCTGTATTTGCTCCTTTGCTTGATGCCAGTACATAGCAAAGAGTGAAATTCTACAAACAGTCACAGTTCTCATGGATGTGCCAATATGAGATCCTACTGATCTCAGAATATATAGTTGAAGAATCATTACCATTGAATGCCTTTTAGATCTACTTACAAGTCCACATTCAAATAAATCTCTACCACATTTCACACTGGAATCTTAAATAGTTTTTGAATTATAAAATCAATTCAGCCTGGTAAGTTATTGCCACACATATATACATATATATATACACATATGTCACATAATGCCACAAGAAGGTTATTATGTTAGAAGATAGAATTATTTACAGGTATTCCCCCAAACAGCAAAGCAAGATAAAATACTAATCACATTTACTTGATCTTTGATAGTGTTTGAATATGCTTACTCCTGAAACCACTGAGTATAATATCTAGTTCTGCAAATGGACAAGGAAGTCCATTTTCTTCCTGTAAAGACTGGTTAAGTGAGATTAACATTCCTTTAGAGAACCAGTACAAATCTTATGAAATTCCTATGTTTTACATGACTCCAGGCATTTATGGGAGTTTAATTTATTGTTCCATTTTTCTAGAATACCATAAACCAGAAAATATACATATAAATCATACTGTATGTATCCATACATGCAGAATTACCATATATGCATAATCAGAATGTGCAGATTCAAAGTTCTGCTGAAGATTTTGTGGTTAAACATAAGTTATTTCCTACAAAGTTTAAGTTTCAGAAAGATTTTTGTACAACAAAGGTTGTATGATTATTCAACTGACAAATAAATTATCCCGATGAAATGTCCTTACATAAACCAACAAGCAAACTAGGCTCTATTTTCAGACTTGGGTGCTTAAAACAATGAAAAACTTGATAAGCGTTCATGGCTGATTTTTTTTTTATTTTGTTTTAATGCTCTAAGACATTCTACTGTGAATGTTTTGGCTTTTATTTTTCCTTTTCTGACTATGAAGATGATCCCTATGTATAAGTGCTAATGAAGCAACTCTGAAGCTCTGAAATTTTAAAAAGATTATATATATTAATATTTTAGAGCTACTGCATCTGTAGAAATACCAACCCAGTTAATTTAATTTAAAATTGAAAGTTCATTTAATTTAAAGTTCATGTAATTTGAAAGGATGTTTTGTAAAAGTCAATTTCAAGTTTCAAAGGCAGAGTACCCACTAACTCGGTTGTTTCCAGAAAGCTAGAAAGGAACTTCTTTCTACCATTTCCAGATGAAAGCATTCAGTCTAATCACACACAGAGACACAGAAGTTCCACCTGACTTTACAGCCTGCTCTGATCCACACATTCATCAGCATGGGATTTACGTCACCTACATTTAAATAGGCTGATGCCTTCATGTGAGATGCATACTGAAGTCTCTCTTCAGTAGACATGTCAATGGAAAGAGTCAAAGGTTCTTCAGGACATGAGTAACCAACTAAAGTAACTAACTGAAATAGGTCAGATAAACCACAGCCTAAAAATGTCTGTTTCTTCTCTCTGGCGTGTGACTACATCAGTTCTAGATACCTGTTGGTGAGGTATCTATGTTTGATCAGGCTAATCCCTCCTGTAAAAGTAATTAATGTTTGACCTTTAGGTGCGGTGCCTTCTGGTGCACTGTGTAATTGCAAAGGATGCTGCTGCAACTTCCTTTTAATAAGGCAATAAGAGGATTCTTAGTTACTGTGTGTGCCAAGTGTCTTTTCTGAGAAAGAGAATTGGCTAGCATTCAGTGGAGAACAGAAGCAGAGTGATGGAATAAGTTTAGAGAGTCTGGAGAGATATGCACCTTATCTGGGCATAAAGTCAAAGAGCAGTAAAGACTATTTTAATCACTTGTCTTAGCTGATGGACATCCAGATGAGACCATGAAGGCTGAAAGGGCATGCTCTTTCCAAACTGATCTGTAAAGCCATTACTGTCTTCTCAGCCCTATGTCCCTTACAGGACCTTTTCAAGCACAACACATGTCAGATGTCACTCAAGTTTGATCCTTCTAGATGTAAAAGAGAAAGTATTCTTTGCAGTGTTCTCAGTAAAGTCTCTTTAATCTGAAATAGTCCAAAACTAATGCCCTTGAGAGCATGCTGCAAGACATATCTTTTTCAGAGAGTTGCTGAAGCGGCAAACTTGACCAAGGAGGGATGTATAGTAAAAATGAAGAAACTTTCATCTTCATTATTTATCTGGTAAATGGTGATTGAATATTATGAGATGTAGTACATTTCCATTCATTTCAACACATTGATTGGTTCTCTTAAAAAAAAAAAAAACAAACCAAAAAGCTTATTAAGAACATCTAATGTGTAAAATGAAAGTCTTTTGTCACTTTATGATTTTAAATCAGAGGTGGGAACCCTTCTGAAAGAATATACCAGAAGTGTTGGTAGAGGAGAACAAATTATATACCTCTAACATGACAAGAATGTGTTACTAGTACATTATACAGCCTAACCTGGTAAACAGTTATCTACAGTTATTTTTACTTTCCATCTAATTTTCTCTTTTCTACCTATCTTTTGATCCTACAAATACTTACATGTATACTTAACCAGTTAAAGCCTCTTTCTAAACTTTAAAACTATGTTTATTTTACTAAACTGAAGCTCCCCTGAACAAGGGAACAATTTAGCCCTACTCAAGCTCCATAATGAAGCACTGTCTTCTCCATGCACAGACTTGCACATGTACATGTGGAGTGGGTGCCATAGGAAGAAAGTTTCTGTAATCACTGAGCACTCTTTCCGTGTTCTGAGAACATAAGGCCACCCAGCAGATGAGAGTAGACTCAGCCTACAAATGTTAGTGTGACCAGAGTTAAGCACATAAATTTTCAGTGTGAACTGAACTGGAGGTTTAGTTTGTGAGCACTAGGCTGTCATAATCTGTAGAGCCATTAAAATCTTTTCCCATTTTTAGCCTAAGGCAAATTTTATGTGGGGATCACAATTTTCTTTCTTTTGGTAGGGTTAAAGCCAAATGTATTATGAGCTACTTTAAATGAATAATAGCACAACTTTTAACCATAGATGCCAAAAAGCATTTCTTTAAAAAGTTCACTTTTACTTTTCCTAAGAAGATCTCCCCAGAGGCTTGGAATAGGGCGTTGAAAAAGTACTTTAGTTAGTAAGAAAATTATAGAAATTAGACGGAAGAGTTATCATGGCAATATGTTACATTTTAAAGATGCTTCTGCCTAAGAAAAAAAAGCTCATCTGCATGTAGATCTTAATGATGGTTCTCTATTTCATTCAGATAATATTTTTTGAAAATTAATTTTTCAGAAGAAGATTAATTTTTAGAGTCAAAACATTGGTTGGAGTATTATTTGCTAATTTCTTGTCTGTCTCTCTTTCTTTCTTTCTTTCTTTCTTTCTTTCTTTCTTTCTTTCTTTCTTTCTTTCTTTCTTTCTTTCTTTCTTTCTTTCTTTCTTTCTTTCTTTCTTTCTTTCTTTCTTTCTTTCTTTCTTTCTTTCTTTCTTTCTTTCTTTCTTTCTTTCTTTCCCTCAAGTAACAGCTGTAAAAGGAAATAACTCATTCAGGTAGGATTTCCTGTCACTGTGACCCTGTGCTCTCTCTTTCTGATATTGTACTTACCACCAGGCTGACTGAACCATCTATACAGTTACTCCTGTAGGTCCACAGATCCCTGCACCTGCTGCCTTAAGCATCATGTGCTAGGGCGTGGAGGAAGGCAACAAAAGAGGAGAAACAGATACAGAAACAGAAAGCAGATACAAATAGAAAACATTTGAACTTAGATTAGTAGTTAGTATAAAATTGTTAACTCCAAATGGCATAATTTCACCCCCAATAAAATCAATGGGAAGGGAGTGTTTCTCTGTGTGTGTGTGTGATTGTTTTGTTGCTACAGTTTATTGTTGCTAAGATTTTATCTCGACCTTCATTTGGACCCATACAAAGACACTATTGTAAAGTGTAAAGAGATTTATTCAAAAATAACAAGAATATTCATGTTAACTGCTTCAAAACAACACATTAATGGAGAAAAAGAAAGAGAAAAATGTCTTTCTTTAAAATGGAAAACTGGTGAGCTATTTTTGCTGGAATTTTCCAAAAATTGTTCATCTTAGAGTAGATAACTCTCATGGGACATATCAGTCCGAACTGCTTAAATATGGCAATTACAGGCGATTCAAAGCAGGGTCATAAAGACAAAAATTTTAGTCACCCTTAGCTAAAAGCATTTATTGGAAGTGAAATAACACAAATCAGTAAAAAAGTCCATTTTTTCACCATGCATAGGTGAAAAAATTCTTTATTCTCTTGTTTTGTTTTTCAGCCTTTTAAGCAAAGGCTGAAAAACAAAACAAAAAAGCACAGTTAAAGTTGTCATTTTTTAGAGCATGGCATATCTGCTTCTTCTAAATTTATTTTCAGAGTTTAAAAGGCATCATTGACTAATTATCTGCCAAATGCAGTACTATTGTTTAAATTGTACACATCTTTGTTGAAAAACACTTTTATTTCCCTAATGCCTTCTCTAAGCATTTTTCTCCTGCCATTTTGTAATACACTACATAAAATCTCCTGGCTACAATGAAAAGAAAAGAATTTTCCATTTATCTTAGGAGTCAAAGGTATTTCATACTTTAAGACAGGAATACTTTGGGCTTATTTTCAATTGAGGTTTTAGTAATTGAAAAAAACTAGGATTAGTGCTTTTGAATCATTAATGCACATCATTTTCAAGGCAGTTTGATCCTTTTCATTGAGTTGTTTCCAAAATCTCTTTATTGGGACACACAGAGGTACCTTCTGGACACTTAGGTCAGTTTCTGTGAAGACTTCAGTTGGCAAGGAGTAACATTCACTTCATTAGTTTTATGCCTATTTACAAAAGCATAATGAAAATAAACAGCTATAAACTAAAAAGATTTGCAGCATTCCTCAATTCTGCTGTGTCCCTTCCTGACACATTAATCACAAATATAGCTGTGCTTTGGATACTTCTAGATCTTTTCTGAAATGATTAACCAACACACATCACCTTCTACCCACATTAACCTCATATTTATTAGAAAAATATGAAGCTACTGAACAGCTAATGCCTATTTTAATATCCAGTTCTCGTAGGCTGGAAATGTCTGTGCCACAGATAATCTGTCAATTTGTGATATACAGCTCTTTAGCAGAAGCTGGTTAATTGTATGATGCATAGTAATCTTTTCACAAAATATTGAAGAAATCTTCAAGACAGATTTAACAGCCACAGCAACACTATCATCCAAAGTAGAATAACAGTACTCAAATACTGATTGACTCTTCAATTTGTGTGGTCTCTTTGTGTGGACTCTTCAATTTTGTGAGCAAAATCACTCTTTTTTTTTTTCCTCCTAACTGAAATATGGAGAAAGTCTGTGAAAAGTGTGTTTTGTTGTTTTGGCTTAAAGTGGTTCTACCAGGTAGACAATTATGAAATAAAAACCTAAATGTGTCTCACAAATCCTCAGCACTTTTGCTCAGCTGGTTTTAAGGCTCTTGAACTGAAAGAAATAGGATGACTGCTTCTCCCAATTTAAAAAGGGGAAACATCAACAGAAAAAGCTGTTTACTGGAGCTATAGTGAACCAGCTACTACACTGTGTGGGAAATGAATTTTAATTTTCACAAAATTGCTTAGTAGGTTGGTTTGCTCAGCCAAGTAATTTTTCTGGTTAATAGCTTTTCAGGAGATTTTGCCATTGCAGGTATATTGGAATTCATATTCTGCAATTATAATACAAGTGGGTTTTAATTCAAGACCTGGTTAAAGCAATTTTGGTACAGGTGTAACTATTGCATCATTTTTTCAGTGATAATGGTGTTAGGTGGATCCCTTAAGATTTAAAATGGATCCAAAATAGTGGAGATATGATTCCACAAGAAAAGTCTTTAGGCATTTTCCATCTTAATCCATTGATGTTTAAATATTTCATGGCACCGTTTACATTATGAAGTAGTGTGTTATATTTTCAAGGTGCTATTAAATCATCTGTGAAACCTCCTTATGGAAAGCTTTGCAGAATCTCAACTGCTGAAAACTAGAAAATAATTGTTGTGCCAAACGTTAATCTTCAGATGAATATGAAGGGGATAGTTTTTATAGTTAATATAAAAATATTAATTATTTTTAGGCAGCAGCATAGCTGAAAAAGTTCCATACTGGCATCTGGATTTTCAGTGTTAATTTCATACACCTTTCTTAAAAGTTTTATAAGCAGAGAGGGAAATTTTCTCTCTCCCAGGGCTACAATTCTATAATCACAGTATGTGCTTTTACTTCCATCTTCAAATACCCTTTTGGGTTTATATTCAGACTTCGCCTCATCCTAAAGTAGACATCCAGTGTGGGCCAGGAGAATGTTAAAGGTGCCTAAAATGATTAGCTCAGATGTGGATTTCTGTGTTGGTATCTAAAGTTAAGAGAGACAAATATACCCCTGAAACAGGCTTACTAGAAATTTTTCCTGTTATGCCACTCCATAAAGAATTAAAGAATTCATTCTTCTGACCATAGTGATACAATAGAGTTGAAACAACAGAGTAAATATATATATACATATATGTAATAATGAGCATAACACCCTATGTTGGTTTTCCACATTAAAATTCAAGCATCCAAGATATTGTCATTTTATGTGCTTAATTAGGGCCTTTATTTTTTTCTTAAATTTAACCTGCTTTTTGCTGACAGTGATGTAAATGGTAGTTTAAAATGCAGTTTGTTTAAGGAAGTCATGATACCTGCATTTCATAAGAACTCAAACTAAACACAAATCTGTTCCAGAAAAATAGCCTTTGAAACCAGCATAAACTGACAAAACTTCTGTTGCATTTCTAAAGCTTTTAATCTCTTTTCATTTTTATTCCAGCTCCTTATAAACAATCCCATAATTACAAATGGTTTTAATGTCAGGTATTTTCTGTTTGTACATTACTTCATAAATTTACTTATTTGGGCTCATTTGGGATATTAATGTCTATTTTCTTTCCACATATAATGGAAAGTGGCCTTTTTTATTATCAGTTCATTTAATATTATTTGCTTCAAAAGAATAAGCTTAGATTTCTCAATACTATTATATTTTGAGTACTGTCCACCTTTTATAACATTTTCCCCTTATATGCTGTCATTTAATTTGTAAAAAGTCTCAAGCACTGGTTTCTCCTTTCAGTGAGAAAGCAGTGTAAAATCTCAGTCAATCTGTTTGCATGAATTATTGCTTACCAAGGGAACAGAAAATCAGTCACTTAGTAACTCCAGAAATCAATCAGGTTATGTAATACAATTTTAGTTTAACTAAGAGTTGCAGAGCATTTCAAGACACAGATGCCCTAACAAAAAAAAGCTCTAAACTTTTGCAAGGTTTCTTAATTTCCCCAGTGGTCATTACAATAACCTTGCTTGACTTTAGGGAGTGCCCTTCAAATCAGGTTTCAATTTTTCTGCCAGTGCAATGGCAATAACAATGCTTCCTTTCCTCTTATAAAATGTTAAAAGTCAGTCAAGAAACAATAACCAACAGCAATAAATTACTAGCAAAAGCAATAGCTGTCTTCCACATATATTGATGTAAAAACTCAAAATGAGACAATTTTTTTTTCACTGCTAAAATTATTTTCCAGAACTCCTAATTTGGAAATTTCAAAATGTTTTGTTCCAATTTGGCAAGACATTTTCTCCTCCAGCACTGCTATAACACCTGCCAGGAATTGTTATTCAGCAATCTTGACTATTGCCCTCCCTGGAACTGCCTTTGTACCTGGATAATCTTTAATGTCCCTTCCAACCCAGGACTACATTCTGGATTCTATGATTCTATGATTCTATGATTGTATTTAATGATGTCCTTCTCAGGAAAATTTTCTTGGCCAGAATTACATTTCCATGGGCAATTTGCTCATAATTCATCCCAACAAATCAACCTAAAGTTTCTCAGATATATCTACAGTGAAATGTCTCATGTTCATCAGCAGAGGCAACCACAAACAGCCTCTATATCTCCCCCAAAAAATTGTGAGGTCTACCAGTTAATATTGCTCCCCAAGGTGCAGCCTGAAATTAAGAATTCTGTTCTTTCTCCAGTTCAGACTGAAAAAAAACTGTTTCCAAAATTATATTTTTTATAACCTTGTCCTCCTTTCCCTTGTCACTTTTGAGTCTAAGTCAATAAAAGGGCTATCAGAAGTCTGTAACAAAAACTGGTTTCAGAATTCCCTGACTCAGTTGCCAGTTTACACAGCCCTAGGTCTGAGCATTTTTTAAATGTTAGGTACTTTGGAAGAACGAAGTAGAAGGATATCTTGTTGGTATCTTCATTCTATTTGAAGCTGATTATTGCTGTGGTGTTTTGCCTCAGCAGAAGTTTGGCCTTTTCAGAGCTTTCTATTTAAGTGATCCTCAGAGAGGCCTTTTGTGTATCTGAAGGGAAACAGTTAAACTGACAGTCATATATCCTAACTTTAGGCACCTAACTTAGGTGTCTAAGGACATCAGCTCATCTGTTTCATTTAGAGTAATTTAAAAGCTATCAATATAAATCAGCCATTATATCAGCTGGTGGGGAGGAAATTCTTAAGTGATGCATCTAAAACCATCTGAAACATTTATCTTAAGGAGGATGTAACCAGCCTAGACTGAGGCCAGCTGGATTGCACCTAAAATTAGCTGCTTAACTGCTTCAGTTCAGGCATTCTGAGTCATACTCTGAATCACCCTGTACATTGCAGTCTATAGAGATAAAAAAACCCTTAAAAATTAGTGTTCAGCTTTTAAATACTTAAAATTATCACAAATATTTCAACATCTGACTAATCTTGTGTAGGTGGCATTTATTCACTTTCCCATAGAGGCCATGGCTTTGATGGTATCACCAAGGAAGTGGGAGCAGAGGAAATGAAATGCTTCATCACATTTATTTGAGTCCCCAGTAGATTTGCACCTTCCAAGCAAAAGACATGTGAGAGGAGGGTTGAGCCTGACAGTGGTCCCTGTGATGCCAGGGCTGCAGTACGATCCACAGAAGCAGGCATGAGTAACCATATGGATTCACGATTCACTGTGACTGCTCAGTCAGGCTGTGTAGGCACTGGCATTCAAGTTCAGTAGGGGTTCACTTTTTTGACTTTTTTTTTCACATGTAAATATATATATATATATATATATATATATATATATATATTTTATATATTATATATATATAATATATATATATATATATATATATATATATATATATTTTATATATTATATATATATTTTCCGTGTTGTTGACTTCATTTTGTCATTTCATCAAGCATATTATGAAAGCTATATTTAAAGGCCATTATTCACATATGCAACAAAGAAAGAATCAAAAATTCTATCAGCAGCTGAATTACTTACTTACTCTGGTTTCCCAAACTGGGATAATTGGGAAAAAAAAAGAATAAAATTCAAATAAATGACTATGGAAACAAAGAGTATTTAGACAGACCAAAATCCATAAACACAGAAGCTGTTTGAAATATAGCCTGGCATTAGTTAAAAAAAACCACCCTGTAACAGTGAGTCAATTAAAATAAAAGATCAATGCAATTTGAGGGTTAAATATGTATATGTATGATTGCATGGCTGTATTAAACAGAATTGTTATTAATAAGTTAGATATTTTATAATAAATGCCACATGTAGTTAATTGCAAGCAGAAATCATAGAACAGGGAATGGTAATATTAAATTGACAGTTCCATTAACCTCTGCAGATCTCCCACTTACATGGGTGCATGGTCTGCTCAAGGACAAGGGTGTATATACAGTCTTTTCTTATCTCACATAGTATCAGTTGAAGGAAAACTGGAAACTATTAGCAGTCTAACTGGGAATACAACAGTCTCCATGTACACAGAAGTAGAGAACTATTTAAAGAAAATAATGATTTTGCACTCATTAGGCATACAACCAGATTTCAGATAAGGATTTTTGAACATTGTTAAATGATTACATATCTGTATCTAGGACAGCATTGAAGTTACACATTTAGTAAGAAAGAAAGGTTAGAAAGACTGGGGTTACTTTCAGTGGTGTATCTTTCAGTTTCAGTTTAAAGGTGTTTATAAAATATTTCATTTTATGAACAATGAAGATCAAAGGTATCAAAGTGTTTTAATGTACTAGGTCCTTTTTCACCCCTCAGGAGAGTAACTTTCACTTCTGATTTATGGTACACATTAAATTAGCTTGGTAGTAGTCTCCATTAATCCCCTTGTCTATATATATGTCCAGATCCCAAAACCACCAAGTAATTTTGTTTGACTGGCAAGCTTTGCTCAGGAGAAACTCTGGTCAGGGGAAAGTGCATTGCAGGTCACTACTGACCTAAATGAGCAGAAAAAAACTCAGTTTGCCTATACCTAGTAAGAGTCCATGTGGAAAAAGGAGTGACTGACCAGAAACCCCTGAATTCACCACAGAACTTCTGACAATAGCTCACTATATTTTCCCTAAAGTCTCTTGACATTCCAGTTAATTTCAGTAACTCATGCTGACATAATAGGAGCAAATTGCTTCAAGACACATTCATAAAAGCAATATACTTCTGCTCTCTTTTAGGCTTTGTTACTTTTGATGCTGCCATAAAGTATCCAAGTATCTGCTATTCATAAAACAAGTGTAGCTCATGTCACCTAGTGCCATGGTGAAATTGCTTTGTTATTTTTATTCATGATAGTGCATATTGTATCTTTATTTTATCTGTAAACTTTCAAGGTCTATTTCATTTTCCAGTACAGCGAAAGTGTGTTTTGTGGGTTTGTGAGTTTTCTCTTGCAGACTTACGGCAGAAATAGTTTGGTGGAGCAGAGTTTTCCATCTACCTTTCTTGAAAACTGAGACATTTTGGAGTAGTTTCTCTAGACATAAATGTTCAAATTCAACTGCATTTAAATATTAATTATTCACTAGTTGCTATAGTTCAACCAGGTTTGTGAAGCATTTAGCATTTATTCTTAACTGAACAACCCCAGTGAAAATCAAGAACTTATAGATAGTAAAGAATTTGGCTTGGTTCTAATATTGTGTGTGTCTTCTTTTTCAGAAAAGATTTGTCTAATTCAGGTGTTTGCCAGTGTAAAAGATGCTAATCTTTATTTGGCTGGCAAAGCTTCTCTGTCCTTCAAGTGGCTCTGCTAATCTTATTATGCAGGTGAAGGAGCCGTTGCCAGACAAGCAGGCTTTTCAGAAAATCCATATTTCAGCACAGCAGCCTGAGCCGTGTGTTCAGAGCAGCTTCTGAGCACAGACCAATCCTCGTCACACAGTGGACAGACAAGCAGCCCTGCACAGTTTGAATGTCTTGTTCCTAATTGTTTGGCTTTAATCAGCCCTTGCCCTTGAGTATGTTTTGTCAATATAAAATACTGGGTTCTCTCCATAACGAGTATTGTTGAACATACTAAGCTTGCCTTGCAGTCAATTTACAAGAGAGAAAATGTCTCTCTGCCTCTGTTGGAAAGGGCAGAGAGAGGCTGATAATTTATACAGAATTACTGCCTGGTTTTGGATACAGAGAATATGGTTGTAAGAGAATCCCTGTCAAGTTTGTCTCTTTAGACTAGAACTAGAATGTCAGAAAGATCTGGCTTGGTTAATAGTTTGGGTTTTTTCACAAGCAGGCACTATAGCAAGAGGTGTAATAATGAAGTTAACACTTTTTTTGAAGCTAACCCATTTGCTAAACAGTCAAAAACTTCTGAAGGGCCTCTTATCTTGGTAACAGTGAGAAGATTTCCAGAGTCCTGGAAATCTTTGGTAGCAAAAGCCTGCTATTCTTTCCACCAGAAAGAACTGGTCATCTTACATCTCATTATTTTCCCAGTTTCTACCTGTTGATAGCTCTGCTATTCCATATTTTCTTTTCTGGTGGAAAGCAACAACAAAAATATAATGCAAACAAAATATCAGATAGGATTGTACTTCTGTGTCTCATAAAAATAAATAGATAAGTTAAAAAGTATATTTTAATATGGACTAAACAGATGGGAATTTAGTGTAATATCTGCTGCTCCAGTATCATGACACATGCCTGTATTTTTTAAAAATATATTTACAGCTGGGCTATGCTTGCCTACAGACAGAGCTTGGTCTGTCGACACCAGTAATAATGAACACAGCCACAAGTTTTTTTGGGGGCACAGCTGTTGAAATGCTCATGTTGCCACTGGCATGCACCATGTGCAGTAAAAAAGCTGCACAAGCACACAGAAGGAGGTCTGAAGGAAACCAGTCCCACAATGTGGTGACACAAAGGCAGAAACACCCAGTTCAGCTGGATGGAGAAGCAACATACCATAGACACTGCCAAGAAGCTAAACACTGAAAATATTTTATGTAATTTCAGCAATGATAGTCCCTAGAAAAACATGCAGATCTGCCAAAAGGATCATTTTACCCTCCTTATCCCTAATATTTGTGGATGACATACTATTAATTATGTTTGACAACTCTCAGAGAGAAACTGAACTATTACATCACCTGTCATTCACCTAAGAAATGGACACTCATAACTCCATCTTTGTCTCCTTTTTGAGCAAAGATGAGCACAAAAAGCAGCTTTATCCATGCAAAAAGGACATTTATATCTGTCAACCACATAAATTGATAAATTTCTTAGGTAAGGTAAGTACCCCTTAGTAACAGTTTTACTCTAAGAATTTCACAGATATTACAGGTGCCTTTGAAATACTGTGTCTGGTAATTAACTTCACTCTTTCTAAGAATTTTTAATTCATAGGCAGGATGTGTATGAAGAGCAAAAATTAAATTCAAAACTGTGTACTTTTAAAAACACAACCCTCTTTGTTTTCTGGTTTCTTTCTATTTCTTCAGATCTTGAAGTGTCTCATACTAAATCTCCCACACATTTTATGTGTTTAGACTTCTGTATGGTTTTCCTGGAAAGACTAGATGTTGAGATTTACAAACTTCAGAAATTATTTTAAAACCTAGAAATAAGTAGGAAAATAGCAAATAAAAATAAGACTCTGAAGTATCGCATAAGGATAAATCAAACAAATTGCACCAGACTACGATAACTGAAAGTCAGTCTTTGTGGTACCCCAGGACTCTCATATCCTTTGGTAATTGACAGGAGTTTCCTATATAAGTGACAATAATACGTGTAGGCACTCAACAAGACATAAGAAATTATATTTAAAAAGTCATATTTTTTAATCTGATACTTAACATCAAGCAATTGTAAAAATATAACAAACCTGGTACAACATATTGCTGTGACATGAAATAGTGTAATGATGGAAGAAGAACAGACAAATTACTTTTAATATTGTTGTAAGGTATGACAGCCTTATTATTAGGACTGTTTAGACCCATTTCTTAGATTCCTCTTTTGTTACATATCTAGCTTGGTTTTAAATTTCAGGGAAATTTAGATAGGCAGCTTTCTTGTATAATAGAACAAAAATAACCAAGATTGCACCTGTACTAAAGCTGTCACCAGTTGCTAGCATTTGTGATAGAAACTTGACCAGCTGAATGCTTGTATTTGAGTATGGCAATGCAATACAGTGTATTAATGCATATATCAATAATATGCTACTTAGCAGATTGCTGCTGTTCAAAAGAGAAAATCTACTACATTGCAAGGAAATTCTATCCTTGCTAACTGATTAATCTTTAAGTTCCACTTCCTCTCTTCTTGTTGATTGAGTGATATTTTGTGAAGCACCTACAGCTTCATGCTATACAAAATAACTGCTTGCCAGCATATATTACCAATCAGGTTAAAAAGAATTATGTTTATGGATGCAAATTAGACATGAGTCAAAGAACCAAGACATTGAATAATGATAAATATCATAATGCTTCAAAATACTTATGCATTAAACAAAACAGGACAAAGGTAAAATTATTTAAGAGATAGTAACATGGGGATACCTTAACAATCCAGAAAGCACATGGACACACAAGAGTTGAAAATATGTCCTTTTTGATGTACCTTCAGAATATAATCAGCTGCAATTCTTTTCTCAAGTTCGTTTAATCAGAAATGATTTTTCATAGCCTAAAGTCTAAAAGAAATCATCATACCAACTGCTGAGTTTTCTGAAGTGCAACTGGACAGCCTAAGGGGGGGAAGAATAATGTGCTCCAGTAGAGCAAGTTCTAAAATATTCAATGGCAGATGGAGTTTTCTCTGGAACAACTAAAGTACAGATTACATTTTATTTTAAATGTGTGCTCTGCCTTTTTAATTATTACATTTCTATACTGTTAGTCCTTCCTTGTGAAAAGGACACAGAAAAGATTTTAATTCAATGTTAGAATGCAAAACATGTCAACACCTATTGAGAGAATGCAGCATTTTTAGCTGCATTTTTTTTAGTTAATACTGACTGGTGACTTCTACTTTAAAACCCAGTTTTCCATTCCATTTCCTATATCTTTGCCAAAATATAACCTTGAGTTGAAAGCATCAATATTATTAGAATTCCTGCCATTATTATTATCAATATTATGAGAAGAGAATTTCAAGACTAGAGTTCTGCTATTTTTCTGAATAAGATTGGGCAAGTATTGCAAAGATTTTTCTTTACCTGCACTTTGTAGAGGAAAGAAGACCATCTTATTTAATTTCTACAAAAATATCCCTAAGTTTGATTTAATAGAAGTTGCTTTCTCTGTGCTGAATATAGCACGTATCAAGAGGTAGCATAAAAAAATTTGGTTTGCACATTTGCAAAATTTTGGAACAATCTTCTCTGTGACCTTTCCTGGAATTTTAATGCTGAGACATGAAAACTTAATAGTCATTAAGTATACTGTTTTGAATGTAATTATGTAAAATAGTTTAGAGTTAAAAAAGGGTGAATGATTTTCTAATATTTTTATCTCATACATAGGTTTTGCCTCCCTATCTCATGAATGGGCTATTAACTGTCTCCAGTGACTTACGACCTGGATTCATTGAAATGCACTTTATTTATTCACAGTGCATAACACCCATCTTCACACCACTGTGAATGAGGTGGTAATAGAGTGTGGGACCACCACTTTAGGGAGCTTTTTCCCAGGGAAACCAATCCATGGGAGGTTATCCAGAGAATTACTAAGAAACAGCTGAAGCACAGCCTGGCATCTGCTCAGTGGTGCTCCTGCAGGAAGGCAGGAGGGGAACTAAAAGCAGCGAGGTCGTGGGGTTCATGTTAAGGTCTTGGATAGGCATAAACACCACTACAATGTTTCAGCTGTTTTACTGAGACTGGCAAAACTGATGAACTGCCACTGCCAGTCATGGACTGTAAGCTGTAACTCTACTGAGTTTGGAAGACCTCGGGACTGATGCTTGCCAGGTATTATATACATGAAACTTCCTTCAGCTGCCTACTCTCTCTGTGATTTGATTTAGTTGACAGCAAATTGTTTAATTGACCAGGTGTCCACAGCTAATTTGTTTTGCTTTTTTCTAACTCTGTGTGGTTTAAAACTCATAATTTTATACATATAGAAATAGTGGGGAACTATTTTATGCAGAATGAGGTATTTATAATTCTCTCGTAATTTAATGTGGAGAAAGGCAGGCCTGGCACAACAGCAGAAGTCTTGGGAAGGGGAAACAGGAAATGTCGTATAGGGAGGAACAGGCATGGTCTGATCAAAGATAAGGAAGATGCTTGCCATGGGAAATGTCACATGTATAAACCACTCACCAATAATCAGCTAAAGAAATGCAGACCTGGTAGTAATTGAAACTAGTTTTAGAGGTTATAAAGAAATCAAAGCACTGCTATCTATAATGCATGACACACCATATAGAAGAAATTCAGATGTAGTTTTCAAATGTAAGTCTCCAAAGAATAATAAATTAATAAGACTAATGAAAATAAAAAAATGTGTAATGTATTTCTCTGAATAAGAAAAATGTATAAAAGTATGTTAGAGAAATTTTAAAACAACAACAACAAAAAAAATCCACCCCTGCATGGAACCGAAGCTGATGACAAAGAAAATTGTCAAGATGAACATCATATTCCACCCATCAAAGAACTAGATGATCACAAATTGCTCTAACACCTCCCATTGCCACCACCAGAGTAAAACCACCTACCTTAAGGACCTATAGGACCATGAGAAACATAAGCATTACACCAGGAAAAGCTGAAAAAGGAAAGCGTGTGCACAACAGATTTAACTCCATTATTACTTTTTCTCTCTCTGTAACAAAAGATTTCAGTTATGTTATTAGGTTACTTTTATATAAATGTCTGGGTTTAGGAATGGTTTATAGCTCCCACTGAAACTATGTATGTTCCTCTTGTTCACTCTTTCCCTCTCCCTCTCCCTCCCCGGCAATGGTCTGGGGAGAATTGGAGGTTGAGATAAAAAACAACTTACTGGAAACAGTAGTGAGATAAGAAAATGGACGGTAAAGGCAACTCTACTAATGACAGAAGGTACAAGAAAGAGGAAAATGGTTCACACAGAAGCAATACCTGGGTCAGTCCCTCCACCATACTGGGCCAAACCAGAAGGGAATTCCTCTCCCAGGAATAAAGTCCTCATCCCCTCCACCTCCAGCAATGACATAAGGTGGTATAGAGTAATATCCGGGTCCCAGCCATGTCCCCTCCTGGATACTGCAAAATCAACCCTAACCTGGTCATACAATAAAATATGCTGTATTTTTATGTCAATATTTTGAGCATAGCTCTGCAGATCCATTGATTGTGGTGAGACATACATACATAAAAAGTAACTTGATTCCCTGTACTTGGTACTTTTTAAAATCTGAATTATCTCTGCCTTTGGCTAACTAGCAGATGTGTAGTTCTTTCCTCCTGAAGTGTGATGTGTGGATTCTTGCCTTTCATGTTTGTGGAAAGGAAAACATTGTACGCCAATCTGTCTCACTGTATTTCTAATAAACTGCCCACAAATATAAGAAACATAATTTATGATGACAAGCAAATTAACTTCTTTTTCTTGTTTGCTTTTTCTTAGTTTGAGCAAGGATCAAAAGTCAAATGGAGTCATTCAGGATAATGATCCTTCTCAGGGGCAAAATTCACTGCAGTTACTTAAAGACCAGGTAATTATGCTTGAAAAAGCATAGCATGAATTTCAGCCCCCAGTTCAACAGCAAGTCCCAGAGCAACACTACAGCCTCTGTGCTATCACAACCTAAATCTATAAGCCAAGGAGCTATTACAGTCTCTTCCATGACACTTTAGAGGTTTTCACTTTTATTTTCTTGTCTGCAAGCCTACAAAATTGGCAGCCAACTTCTCAGTTTCCCCTTACTAGACATGCTACTGTGAAGTAGATTGTTAAAATATGTACTATAGTTCAAATGCAATTTTTAAAATAAATGTATAATCTTATAAGAGTAGGTATAATATTCCAATTTTTAAAAAGAATCTGAAATGTTCTAAGATTTGTCAAGAAAACTGGAAAGAGAGTTTGTTTTGAGCTAAGATTGGTCGGTTTTTTTCCTAATAAAGATATTTCACAGAGGGGACTAATGCTCTCTAACTTAGTTTCTATGACCACTTCTCTTAAATGAGTGTATTAGAGTTCCAAATTCATAGCCCTAGGTATATGGTAAACTGAAACAGTCAGCCTTCTCTTGGACTTTGGTCCACAGTAAATTAGTCATAAATAACAACTACTCTGAATATAGATCAAAGTGACTACCTTTGAGATTTTTGCAAAGATAAATAAATGTCTGGAAGTTTAAAAACACATTAAAGGGTATTAAATTTTCTGAAAACTGTGAAAAAATATACACCTTTATTGCATTTTTATGTCAATAATTTTTTACAGTTTTTAAAAGTCTGTCATGCAAGTCATCTAGAATAACTGCTTCTAAGTAAGTTATCAAAGAATAATAATTTGTTTCTCTGCAGTGCCATATGTTACCCTTCTAACTAGCCACAATGAAGCAGACTGAGAATAGACAGTTATAAATATCCTGCAGAGTATCTCATTCCACCGTTGTCTCTCTAAATGAAGGACAGAGCTCTTATAATTGGGGAACGTAACCTCTAGAAAAAGTGGCAAAACACATTCCCTCAGGTAACTCCGACCCTGTTATTCAATCACTGAAATGAGGCAATATAACTTTCAAAGCACCCTTGTACCTGGCAACAACAGCATCGCTTTCCAGCAGGAAACAGCAAGCTTTAAAATGTGCTGGTTAACATGTGAACAAATTAGCATGAAATGAAGCTTGTGGAAAAGATGCAACTAACTGGAAAGGTACAGTAATTCTTAATATAAACTTAGCACGTCAGCTCCATAACAGCAGACCTTCCAAGATGACACTGTTTTCCTATAAAGATTACAGCAGAAAACTATAGCCTAATCCTGTTTTACACAGAAAATATGTCAGCCCTGAACTGGAAAAGTAGCCATGTTGTATCACTGAAATAAGGGTAAATCAAGGACAGAAATATATTGTTTTGACTAAAACAAACAAGAGACTATCTCAAACAACAAGATAGCTATCTATATCCATACCTTGATGTGACCAGTGAAGGTCAGCTTTGCATGTCCTTCTCGAGGTTTATCTCAGATTGTGGTCTGAGGTTAACACTAGCTTGTCTCTGTTCAGATTTTACATGGAGATCACAATCTTTATTTAGCTTCCCTGAGCTAAAAACACCTTTATTTTTGCTATAAACATGGTCTTAAGCAGTGTTTTTCATTTATCTGACTGTCCTTGCATCTTTACCAGCCATAGAGAAAACTGGTTTCCTGAATATTTGATCTTTATCTGGTGAACAACAATAACATTGCATCATGCTCATTTTTATACCTGAAATCAGAATGTGGTTGCACCCCACATACCCCAAGCCAGGAATTGTACTCACTGCCAGATGACTGAAGAGTATGAATGTAGAGGGAATTTCAAGGCTATTTCCCTGACCGTATATCCTTTTTTGGAATGAATCCAGACGAGGCCAACAAAGATGATCAGAGCACTCCTCCTGTGAAGACAGGGTGAGAGAGCTGGGGTTGTTCAGACTCAAGAAGAGAAGGCTCTGGAAATGCCTTAGAAGACCCTTACTGTACTTGAAGGTGGCTACAACAAAGCTGGGGAGGGACTTTTTCCATGAGCATGTAGTGATAGGGAAGGGGGAATGGCTTTAAACGGAATGAGGGTAGATTTTGATTAGAGAGAAGAAAGAAGTATATTACCATGAGGATGGTAAAATCCTGGAACAGGTTACCCAGAAAGGTGATGGATGCCTCATCCTTGGAAATATTCAAAGTCAGATTGGATGTGGTTCTGGGAAACCTGATGTACTTGAAGATGTCTCTGCTCATTGCAGTGGAGTTGGATGAGATGCTCCCTTCCAAACCTTTCCAAACCCACTGGCCAGTGTTGGAACACCAGTACAACCATTCTGATTTCTGAGGTGTACGCTTTTATGAAAAAGAA
This sequence comes from Molothrus ater, assembly GCF_012460135.2. Classification (NCBI taxonomy): domain Eukaryota; kingdom Metazoa; phylum Chordata; class Aves; order Passeriformes; family Icteridae; genus Molothrus; species Molothrus ater. Next base: position 37,881,494 of record NC_050479.2, read on the forward strand.
AATTAAAAAATGTTGGGTGTGGAGTTCCTCTTATCTAACTTCAGTCATTTGTAACTTAGGCACTTGGCTTAAGGCTGGTTGCCTAGACTTTGTAATCAAGTGAAAAAGATAATTAATTCAGAAGAATATATATACAGATGTTTAGGATAGACAGGCCCAGAATTTTGCATGATTGTCCCTTTCTCCATCTCTGTCCTCCATCTAGATAAACCTAATTTTTATCTGAAATATAATCTGGTTTCAGTCAAATCTGCATTAGACTAACTCACAAAACAAACAAACAAACAAACAAACAAACAAAAAAGAAAAACAAAACAAAACAAAACAAAAAAAACAAAACAAAAAAAAAAAAACACAAATCCACAAATAAACAAGTATTCACATTCATCGTTCTGGGATGCTCTTTTTCAATGTAAAAGCCACTATGGAAACATTAACATCATGTTTGTCAGTATTTCTATGATAATGCTTTTTTGTTTGGTGGGATATTTTTTCTTTTTGAAAAAGCAAAGTGAAAGCACTAGTTAGATGGATACAGTGGTCCCTTGAAAAGTAACACACAGCATTAGAGTGCAACAATTTTGTTTTCAAAACTTCAGATGCAGTAGGGTATAATACTCTTACCAGTCCAAGAGCTGCATGTCTATTCAACATGACTGTCAAATTAAAATATTTTTTCTGACAGCTAAATTAAGAACAAATAAATTACAATTTAATTTGTAACTCTTTTTCCATTTGGGAGATGCTCATGACAGTCTGTCCCTGCAGCCTGTCAGACAAGCTTACCTCAGAAAGTGCCTAAAACACACACGCCCACAAACAAAATCTGTAGATCAGATAAAACAAAACACTGTTCCATCAGAATGCAGAAGAGCTCCTAGGATAGAGTTTTTAGAGGCCTCTACTGATTGCTGTGAATTAAACATAGGCTTTGTCATATAAGCAGAATTTCGAAACAATTGGCAGCTATTAAACACTTTAAGAGGTTTCTTAAAGTGGTAAGTAGATGGAGCTGAGCTAAGATGAAGATGAATCCAAATTAGGGAATTTATATCTTGTGAAGACTTCAGGAATAACAAGTACTTAATGGGCTGAAGTTATTTAATAGGTTTATATAGCTCAAACTCAAACATATGGACTTCCCAACATAAAGTGTTGGCTGAAGTGTGAAGTATTTCTCAAATCCGACTCTACTCATCCATGTTTTCTGGGCAAAATTATTTTAACCTGAATTCAGGCTGTTTTCAGACAGCACATATCATGTTCCAGGCTTTTAAGAAAGGACCTCCAGTGATGCCCTCTCTCTGACAGTGGACCCCTGATACTCCTGTGGGCACTAGAAGAAAAATGGGATGGGTAGATGTGGCAGGTGAAGCAAAAACTGGGATGTGTTCACTGCATCTGCAGCAAGTGAATTGCATCTTAATGTCAGATTTACAGGTAATGGAAATCTAAGAATAAGGCTTGAGTTATTCCAGGGCTGGAGTGAGCAGTATCCCACCAAGTAAGAAATCCAGCAAAAATGTCTGCTCCCTAATTTCACTAGAGTGGTTACCCCAATATCTTGAGTGGTAACAGGAAACTGTGACTTTCTCTTTTGTCACAGAAACTGAACACCCATGCTTTGAAAGAGCAAGCTTCTTCAGATGTCCTTCTGTTTCAAACAGAGCTTTGCTCTAACTTGCCTTCCTTTCCAACTGCTGTGTCTCACCTTCAGCTACCTGTCTTGGAGCCTGCTCAAGGAAATGAGATATCCTTTTAAATTTTTTTTTTTTTTTTATTAAGCCATTGCCACTACCCCTGGCTCTTCTTCAGCATCTGGAACATTTAAATTAAATCTAAGGTATCTTCTGTAAATTATATGTCATTATAATTACTAGATAAACTTTGATGGTTCATTCTATGATATTCATTCTAAGAGAGGTATTTTTAGAAGATCACTATGATTTATTATTTATTTTAAATTTATGAGAAGTAAAACTATTACAATAAAATGCAATATATACTGGCAGAAATCTACCTACACTTTTAAAATTGCTGGGGCTTGTGCTAGAAACCATTTCATATCTGATCTAATTATATATAACTTAATTTAAACTATATACTGCAGGTGAAATGACAGGAATGCAGCAGCTTTCCAGCACCACCTCTCCAGTGAGCCCTTAAACAGGTGAAGGTCTCTAAGAAGTGACTTTCCCTGATGTACTCTCTCCTCCCCTAAAGCAGAGCTCCATTTTTTCAAGGACATGCTTTAAGTAAGAACTTTTAGATTTCAGGAACATATAATGTTTTTCTGTGGGCATGCCTAATTTCCTCTCACAATTCCCAGCAATCTGGACAGACTACAGCTTTGTCATGAAAGAAAAGGGGCTGTGCCTCCCACCTAAGCAAACATTGCAAAGGAGAGTTACATGCAAAACAGCACCTGGAAAAGAGCATGAATGAATAAAACCAATATCCTTTTGTATGAGTAAGAAGATCTCGTGCACAACAGGCATCAGTTCTGTAATTTGTAGGACATTTCTGGGAGCACAGTTAACACATGGCAGACAAACACTCCAGCTGTCACTCCTGATTCATTTGCAGGACTTCACAGAGTGGACATGCTGCCTGAGACCAGCTTTGATGATGGTTCATGCCTCAGTGCAAACCAAACAGATTAGTACCAGAAAACTCATGCCAGAGAAGTGCTCAGGTTGCTGATCACTCCTACCTAGGTATAACATTAGGGACAAGTTTTAATGGTGGATTTGGCAGTGCTGGGTTAATAGTTGGACTTCATGATCTTAAAGGTCTTTTCCAACATAAATTATTCTGTGATTGAATAAATATAGGCATTTGGAGGTCCTTTTTGCCAGTAATAAGATTTTGAGTCTAACAGATGAAAAACTGAGAAGCCAGGGCTGGGCTGTGCCAATTTTACTTGCAGGAAAGGTTCAAAGGTTCAAACTTTGTGATGTGCTTGTTTACAGGAAGTCGGGGGAGAATATACCCCAAACTCTCTATCCCAGCTCTACGTGTAATTCTCACTGCTGGTCTTCCTTTAGAAGTCTTGACCAAAACTAGACCACAGCCATTCACTCTTTTGGCAACACACACTTCTGGACAGCTGAGAAACCTCTATGCTAATTTCTCAAAATCAGAAGAGGAGTTAGGGTATGAAAAATTTGTAACACTTTAAAGGCATAATCCTGCAGTGTCTTTATCTAAATGAAGAAAATTAATGGGTGTTTTGATTTTGCTTTTTCAATGCCTTTTTGCCCCATCTATAATAGCTGCAAATTCCTTATATATATTTTGACCTTCAGAAACTGTAAGATTTAGTGTTATAGAAGAGCATTTGACAAAATTAACATTTAATTGGAACTAATGTCTACAGCCACAAATAAGGCAGCGCAAAATTAAATTATTAAGACCCCTCTCCATTCAAAATATGGAATTACAGTCCTTTAGAATAAAATTATATATTATCCTATTATCATAAGGGAAGTCCAGGCTATCATCTACTAGTTGATATTAGCTGGTAGCTATCACAAGGCTATTATTAAAAAATATATACAAAGTAAGCAAATGAAACTAAACTTGAATCTCATGAAGACTGACTTTCAAATCTTAATTATCTCTTTTTAATGCAGGATTTGCTATCAAAACTACTTTTTTCTTAATTAAGCCAAGAAAACCTGCACTTCTGTTCTGGGCTACTGCACTGCAATTCTTTAGTACTTCTTGGTTGTACTATAAATGCTTTAGAGACATTCCACAGTGTAAGTCTATGACTGGTTTGACTTGAAATATATATAAATAATTTTAGAAAATCTTAGCATATACCTTTTCCTCTTTTGTCTCACAGTATTTTAATTTATTCAATAGGATTTTTAATTAGTGTCAAGTGATCTTTCCATGATCACAAGCTATAAAATCATTCAGGGAAAAGAAAAATCTACCAGGTGGTAACTCCGAGAGTACTTTCATAAAAACAAATCATATTCTCCCTGCGTTATCAAGCTACATCCTAGATGATAAATTCAACATCTTTCACAGATAACAAAAAGTCTTCCAGCTCAGCAATTCTATGTGAGTCTATGATGTCTGTAATCTCTGAAAATACTTGTTTCTGGCACAGCAAAAAAAGGACTTCTGGTCTAACCTTGGAGAAATACCATAGGTCACAAGCACTGATTTTTGTAATACTCCTGATATATTAAAATAAAGCCAGGTTATTTCCAAAGATACAGATGCCATTTTCATACATACTTTTGGTCTCTAGAAAAATAAACTGTAACTCAGGGGACCAGAATGAATTAGAAACTCCAAAAACTGAAACTGGTCCTTGTGGTGGTTTGACAGGAAATGTGTTTTTTGGGATGCTGTGTTTTGGGCCAATGGATATTCAGGCTTTAATATTGGCATTTAACCTGGCCATTGGGACATGGACACGCCTCTGAGAACACGGGGTTAAAAGCAGAGCTCTCCCCTGGGAGGCTCTCTTGGGTTTCTGGTGGGAAAGAGTTCGGGTCTCTCCCCCGGCCCAGCTGCTGGCTGGGCAGGGGGAGGGGAAAGCCATGAGGCCGAGAGAGGTAGGCCTGAGCCCCGGGGTGGAAGGGTGGAAGAGAGAGAGAGAGAGACACCGGGAGCCATCGGGCAGCCCCCCCTGAGAGACACAGAGAGAGAGAGAAAAAGAGAGAGAGCCGCTGCCTGGGACTGTAACCTTGAACTGGATAAACATGGGCCTGCGCCGGCAGCATGGCTGGGACAGAGAAGAAGAAGGGGGGGGGAGGTTCAGCCGGCCGCTTGTAGGAGCTTTTAACCCCTTTTTGGAGAATGAGAACTTTACAGATCATTGACCTCTCCTGGAAGATAGAGTGGAAGATGAGGAAAGAGTGTGCAAGTGTGAGAGAGGTCTGGGTGAGCGAGAGATAGTAGAAGAGTAGAGAAGAATCCTAGTGGGAAGAGATGATGGAGTGGCTTTTGCTGGACTCTTTTTGTACAGCCATGGACAGAACCATGTTCCTTGTGACACAGGGACTGCATTCTAGGGGGAGGCAATGGCCTCAGAACCAAGAGGGTTCAGTGTTGGTGCCCCTCGGCCCCAGGGGGTGAAAAAATATGGGGGGGACAGGTGTCCCAAAGGAGAGACTGTGCCTTTTTTGGATCGGGACAGAGCATCCTTAAAAGACAACCCTAGAAGCAGCTCTGGTCCGTGTTCAGTGGTGAGAGCACTGGACATGAAAAGGAAGAGGTCACGACGGCAGATGTACTCCAGGTGGTGCCACGAGTGACACAGAAACACACGAGGCTTCAGCTGTGTTTCCAGGGGAAGCTCATGGTACAAGAAGGACTCCTCTCCTCTTGATGAACTGAGGATTGATTGTCTAAAAGGTGGTGCTGGACCGAGAGTTGGTGATTTGAGGAATAAATGTATTGTGTTGGAAATTTGGTGGGGGGAGGAGGAAATGCATTTGTGAGGTTTTCATTTTCCCTGTGTGTGTGTTCCTTTTTATTTGTATTGGAGAGTAGTTAATAAAGTTCTGTTTTCTTTTCTTTCCTAAGTAGGAGCCTGCTTTGCTTATTCCTGGTCACATCTCACAGCAGCTACCAGGGAGAGGGTATCTTCATGGGGGCACTGGCATTGTGCCAGTGTCAAACCATGACAGTCCTGAACATGTAGCAAGGAAGAAAGTAGAGCAAGAAAAACAGTTTAATCTATCTACCAATTGCCATGAGACTTGCTTGTAGCAATGCATGTACCACAGCTGGCTACCAGTTCATGAAGGGTGTGTATCGAAGGGAAATTGGATGATTGGCTAGCCCCTGCATTGACTAAATAGAAGAGTGAGGCAGAAAATCATCTAATGCTTTAAGGTGAAAAAGAGAGGATGAAGAGAAAAGAGGGGAGTAAAGGTCCAGTCTTCTGAACCAAATTCTCTTGAGGTCTCTGGCATAAGAATTTTGTCAAGGTAAGTAAGTCAGAGGCTTTGTACAGCAGCACAATATACCAGAATTGATCATGCTGCTTACCATTCTGTCCTATAACTCAAGAAGCCAAATATCCCATTCTGTCTTCATTTTAGGTAATGATAGTCCACCACAAATGAATTTCTCTACCCAGTTCCCTTGTTCCATTATTCACTTCTGTGAATCCTCCCCATGTCCCTTATTTGCCATTCTCACTATTTCAAGTGCCAGGCTGCTGTTCCTTGCTGCTACTCTCACTTTTACAGTGCAATTCAAGTCATCAAGTGCTGTTATGCCATAAATCATTTGTGACTTCTGTAGTCAGCCACAGGCAGAAAGTTGTCACAAGAGCAAGACTTTTTATTAAGAGACAAATGGGGCTCTTTAAGACACTAGCTGAAAATATAAAGAAGGAAACACTCATGATGGTAGGCCTCAAAGCACTGGGCATGTAGCAAGGCAGAAAATTCAGAAGACAGAGAAATGTGGCCCTAGCAATGAAATGAAACAAAGCTTAGAAAACAAAACAGATTGGAGGAACGGATTTGAAAACAGTGAACATGAGAACTGCAATTAGGCAGGGAAAATAGGGCTATGACCACTCCTTGCAAAGAATTGGCTTTCATGAAAGAGAAAAACAATATCCTGATCTATCTCTGCTTCTAAGCCACTTCAGCTTTCAATAACAGCTTGAACTTTGAATTGAAGAGAGAACATTGGTACTTATGCTGCCTGACCTAACAGGTAAACACCACTCAGTAACAGCTACAAGAATTAAATCAACCATGCAAAATCATACAGTTTGGTAGAGTAGCAGATTCGAGTAGCTTCTGCCTACAGTTAAAAGTTTACAATGTCTGAAAAACCCAAGCCTTCCCTTACAGCTATTTTTCCAGCCATAATTCTGCTTTCTTTTCCAGTTGTCTTCTGCACCAAAAATGACCATCCTTTAGATTAGCTCTGAGGCAAAGGCTTAACCAAATTTTGAGGGACAAAGAAATGCCACGTACACAGCTGAAGTTCTCTTTGATAAAAATCAAAAGACCCACTGCATACATTGAAGAAACTTCAGCTTCTCAAAATATTAGGTATGCAAATCCTTTGCAATGCAGACTTTTGTGCAACCTAAATCTAGGGCTTACAACTAGCTAGATGTCTTGCCTCCTTTTAAAAAACTGTCCCTTTATTCTATTTTTTCCCCTATTTCCTTAAATTGTTTTGGTGATGATGTCAGTTTTTCATTAAACCATTTGCTAGAATATCCCACACTTCCATATTATTTTCTCAGCTTCCAAGTGTGAAATGAATTAGCTATTCACTAAGCAGAGAAGATGCCGTACTCTCAAATCCCATCTTTCTTTTTGTGTTTTATATATATATACATATATTTTTATTTTTTTAATAAAGAAATCAAAACAAAAAAAGAAAACCTTGACTTGAATTAGTATGATTCTTCCAATTTTTAGAGAATCCTTTAGGGTTTAATCTTGCTTCAGTTTAGTTGAATATTTTCTGGTTAGTTTATATGAATGAATTTTATCTTCTTTAATAAAACAATATTAAAATCATATATTTCTCAAGTATTCATACGTGGTTGTTTCCACTGAGTAAAGCAGTGTTATCTGGTTTTAACCTAACCTTTTTCCCATATAAGAGACAACACATTTATGAGAAAAAATGTAATAAGCAGGATGCCTGCTAAGCATATTTTGCATTATTTATACCCAATCTCCGGTATTTAAAAGCAAGAGCTAAAAAGAGGATAAAAAAGGCTGTCCTCCATGAACACCAATCCAGAAACAGTGAGTAGTTTCCAGAAATCATCCTTACCTCCACTGTAGCCAGCTGGAGCCACAGGAAGACAGAGGAGATGTCTTGGCTCTGGTGGCAACTTTCCCCCTTCACGAGTCCTCTCAGTACAAAAGTGTCATAACCATGGTGAATGGCACCATATAATGTCTCCATTGTTTTAAAATATGCTCCCTCCATGAGGGAAGAAGGACAGCAAAAACATGACTACTTTTGATCTGGTACCGTGAAAATTATCTTCAAGGTCCACCTGCTGGTAGGAAACTCCCTTAAGGTCCATTCCTTACTCAGCACTGAAGTTTTAAATGGCCTAATTTGTAATACTTTGCAGGTAAATGCTCTATTTTTGAGGGAATGGAGAAAATTACTATGTTGTTGATATTGTCAATACAAGATGTAAATAGTGATTCTGTGGATTGTACACAAAAGACTGACCACTGTGTTTTCCAGTTCTAAATAAAATGTATGATCCCATAACACACAGAATTTATCTCAATTTACAGAATGAAGATATTATAGTCTCTCTCTCTCTACTGTCAACAACAATATTAATTTCATTTCTACTTTTTGAAAAATTATAACCTTTCTTAGACTAGTAGAAAATGGTAACTGATCCAGTTTGCATGTCCCTGTGTATATTGATAACTTTGTCTTCTGAGACTGAAGACATCCATCCAGATCCTGCCAGAACCACAACTCCTAAGTTTCCTGAGGTAAAATAATTAAATTTAGCACACTGTGAGATCTGTGCTTTTAAGAAACAATCTTAAAAACAAGGTACAGATTTTGTGCTTGGGTTTTAAAAAAATTCAGTGCAAAACCTGTAACCACAAAAACCTCCCACATGATCATTATTCTGTCCTCTGACCATCTAGGTAAGGGCATAGCAATCTCCTCTCTGTATCCACACAGAGACCATCAGCAACCTCCAGGAGTTGTAGAAATGTAAGTCTGTTCCAGAACAACAGGGGAGAAATAAAAATAACATTGTGTATCCTTTCTGAGTGCTGTGAAATATGAACGTGCTACTACAAGTTCTCCTTAGTATGCTGTTTTTTCAAAGCTCATTTCAGTCCAGTAACGAGGCAAGAATCTTAATCTCATCTTCAAAATCCCAAAAGACATTTTTGTTCTGTTTTCCCTTAAGTCTAGCAGAGCTTGTGTAGTTGAGTTTTTGTTGTTCTTGTTTTGTAGTGTTTTTTTTCAATCTCGTACGATGTCTGTGCACAGTCTCTCCTCCCTTCCCAGGACCATATTAGTATTTATTTGTATCAGCAAACAGTATCAGTTCTCTGCACTACAGAGTAAGAAAGCTAATACTTCAGTAAATTGTTGCTGCCTCCTGTTACATCTGTTCTGTTCTGTTCACTAATTGCCTGTCACAACCACTGAGCCATGGTGCCAGCCATGCTGCCACTTCCTCTTTGGTCAGCTTGTCAGCTCCTATTAATCTGAGCCCTGTTGCTTTTTCCACAGCCAACATTTTTTGCACTCTGGATATAATGAAAATCTATTTCTTCAGTGGTATACGAAAGTGACAAAATTATAATTCAAAAGAAAAAAGGTTAATGAGTTTTTGCGTGAAAGTTGACAGTTTCCTACTGTAGCAGTAAGTTATTTTCTTTGATCCTGCTTCAATTTCAGCACTATATATAAAGGTTTACATATATTTCAATCTGATGCAATACTATTAATATTATTATTCATTATTAACACTTTTTCTTGCATTATATGGGAAGAAACTTCTAGAATCAAACTCTGTGAATGTGAAAAAAACTAAATCAGACCATAAGTAGGGATATCCAGAATACAACAATTTTAAAAGAAAGTCATCTGATTTTTATGCTGAATTTTGTTAGCTTTTTTTCCTTGGGAAGGAATGCAGTTGGTTTGAAATTGATCAATATTTGCTAGACCAGATAGTTTTTGCAAAACTTTTATATTCTCCACATTTTAATTCAGTAGCCTGTAGTACAGTTGTGAAAGATCACACCTTAACAGGCAGAGAATGAGAGCCATAGAATCAGGGAATTGCTTACGTTGGGAAAGATCTTTAAGATCATCGAGTCAAGGCATCCAAATTAACTGCTAAACCACATCTTGTGCTTCATCCAAATGTCTTTTAAATACCTCCAGGAATGTTACTTCAGCTGCTTCCCTGGGCAAACTCTTCCAATGTTGGCAAGTCTTTCCTGAAGAAAGATCACTGCCCTGGTCCCGCTGGCCATACTAGTTTTGACACAGTCCAGGATGCCATTGGCCTTCTTGGTAGGCAGGACACACACTGGATCATATTCTGTTGCTGTTGACCAGCACCCCCAGTTCCTTCTCCTCCAGTTTTCCAGCCACTCTTCCCTCAGCCTGAAGCACTGCACGGAGTTGTTGTGACCCAAGTGCAGGACCTGGCATTTTGCCTTGTTGAAGTGTTCTTATTCCCAACAGGGTTCCACAAGGTTCCACAAGGTAAGGCATGGACAGTTACTTCTGGGCAGCTCAAATGTAGCAGAGCAACAGCGTACTCCCTTGAAACTGTTTGTCACGCATTAAGCTTTCAAAAAAATGTAGATATAATATGTCTCTTAAGGAAATGAGAGCTCAAGGTGACACATAAATTACAGGACTGAGAAACAGAGTGATGCTCTCACAAGCAATTAAAAGTGGCTATGGCAGATCTTGCTTTTTTTAAAATAAAATACCCTTTTAGTTTTTAAATTATGCACAGGGGGAAAATAATAGAAATATCATTTCAGAATAACCAAAATCATTCTGCTGCACAAATTTCCGAGTGTGACTTCATATGGGAATCAAAGTCCTAAAGCTTCAGGGCTAAGCATATGCTCTCAGATTATACAGATCTGAAGGACATTTTCCCCAGGTTGGATAATTTGGCTGTCTGTGCTATCAGCTTCTCGGAACAACCCGTCCTTGCTGTGGTCTTGATGAATTAGCATGCTTTCAAACAGTTCCTGGGTGCAGTTCAGGGGTTAGGATGGGTAAGAGACCTTTAACAAACCTGCTGACAGAGCAGAAGCTGCATGTTATATTTACAGGCAGGTTTATGCCTGTTTTGCCCTCCGTGCTGGAGAACAGCATGGAGCACCTTTATTTTTATTAGCAGGCATTTATTCTCAGAGTCCTATTAGAAGAATGACAAGGCAAAGCCACCTCTCTGTTCACCCCATTTCCCTGAGCTGTGCCCACGAGCAGGAAGACCTGGCACTGAAGTTTTGGGATTCTTGGGTCTGTAGCAAACTCCCCAGAGTCCATGAGAAGACCTGGATCCACAGTAATCTGCCTGACAGCTAGACATTCAGGATGTTTTCCAGCCTGACATAGAAATGTAAGACCCAGGGAGTTACTCTGGATCAAAGAGTTTAGTCTTTTGGCAACAAAAATGACTTTATGATCCCTCTTTATTTGCTCAACAATAAAAACTCAAATATGTGAAAATTCTGCAGTTATAAACCAAATACAAACAAGCATTTTGCAGACTGGGAAACAGCTTCATGCCATTATTGCCAGTGGTCATGCCATTATTAACAAGGTTGGCATGGATTTTGATATTCTGCAACACCGCAAAAAAAAAAAAAAAACAAAAAACAAAATAAGAAGAAGGAAATTGATCCAAACCTCACAGCATTTATACAAATAAAATACAAATAAATACATCATAAACATTAAAATCTTAATAATTTCATAATTACGTAACTTCTGTTTGAACTTCTGATGCAAAGGGCATGCACATACAAAGAAAAAAAAACATGCTGAAAAAAACCGAGCATTTTTTCAGAGACCTAGGAAGAAGTAAGGCTCATTACATAAGTAATACATCCTCAATAAAAGAACCCCATATGAATGAAAACATGATGATATAGTAAAAAAGAACAAGCTGCATGACATGACACTTCATTTCTGGACAACCTGAGAGATCAATAACTAAGTCTGTGTAAAATTATTCACATATCTCCAGAAGATATGACCTGAAGAACAAGTTGATGTGCATCACATTTTCTTTCAAGCAACTGGCCTGTAACGTAAAATCTGTTGAAAAGATCATTGATTTTTTTTTTCTCCTTTAAAAAATGAGATATTAGGATGAAATTTTTCTGAAATATAACACCAATGAAGTTATCATTGGGATAAACTCATGCCTGTGCACTTACTTATTTAAATTGACATGCATATTCTTTTAAATAATTCCTTCATTCTGCTTTGCAAGTTGAAAAATAATTGCCTTATACTTGATTATTTCAGTTTCTATACTCTTGTGCATTTTGTAAAGAAGAATCCCCAAATATTGTCTTTCCTATTTTGCTGGTTAAGCACTTCAATTGCCACAGGGCTGTACTGAAATTGTTCAGGACATGATGAGACTCTGGATTTCCCTGGGCTTTATCAGCCAGTCAGAATTTAGGCAAGGCAGCCAATATATTAGAATGAAATGTCAATTACAACGCTCTTCAGTGTTACAAGTTTCTGAGGATAACTGGGAAATAAATTCATGATGGTTGGAGAAATTACTTTCTTTGTAGTTTAGCTGTAATACTGGCAGCCAGCAAAGAGAGAAATCTTATTTTCTGTTCAATTTATTTAAGGGTCTCCACATCTCTGCAATGCTCAGACAACAAGACACACTTCCTTAACCAGGCCAAGGTACCCGGCCAATTTCTACAGTGACAGCCCCTGCTAGTATTTTCAATACAATGTCTTTCTGTGTAAGAATTACTTCTTCTAGTAAAAAGAGAGCAATGCATTTAAAGTTAATTTCTCTTGCACAAATTGCTTCCACAATATTTATTCTCCCATTGAATTAACATTATCTTGGCTAGAAATTAGAATTTCTCTCTATTTTAATGAGATCTCTACAAAGACAAGGTCTTAATCTGGAATGACCTTACTACAACATCTCTTAATTGTTGATGGCAGCAAATGAAATGCAAGTGGACACAGAACAAATTGCTTCATTAACAGTATAGTCCAAACCTAAGGAACTGTAACCCACATTTCCAATTCATGGACCAATTCATCTAATCATTTATCTCCCACAATGAGATTACACTGCTCATGTAAGCTAACAGTACACTTACTTGTCACATTATGAGAATATGCTGTTTAGCAGCTTATAATAGGTATTATTAGCCATTTAAAATATTGCCTTTGCTTCCAAATACAGAAAGATCATAATATTTTAAAAGCATGTTGTATCTGAGAATGCATGAGAAGGCCATATCAACAACTGGATTTCCACTGAGAGATCCTTGCACTTGTCAAGTGTCCTATTCAGAAGTCTACTTTCTCACATTGGCAGTAGAGCCTCACAGGTCTCATTGAAAAATGAGAGTCAGTAATAATAAAGTTATTAGCTAAAAACTCATGCAAACACTGGAAATGAAGGAACATTCAGATTCTGCTACTTAAATAATTGTTGTTGAAGTGTGAAAACTGCAATATTAAAGCTCTTCCTGGGGTATTCAGCTATTCTGACTATTGAATGCATTTATGTGTATGCTGCACTATGCAGCCTCATAAATTTAAGTTTATTTTAAAAGTAATTAAATAATGGCTCACCGAAATCAAAATGGCAAACACATAGAAAATGGGAAATGACAGAATCAAGCTGTTTGCATCTTCAGTTTAGCATCTTTGCACTTACATAATTTCTTAAATAAAACTATGTAGACAATGGTGGCAAATCCAGAAAGGCTAGATAGCTTCCATCCTAATGACAAACCATATTTGCTTTTATTACTGCTTTGATTTTCATTTGGCATCCAGGCTGTGCAATGAATAAAGGAGATATAAAAACATAATGGGAACAATTAATATATTTTCGGAATGACACAAAGGCTGAAACAAAAGGGTATATCTAATCTGAGTTGTGTGGGTAAAGTAACTTTTAAAATAAAAGATAAAGGATTCTTTAAAAAGAAAATCTGTCTCTAAATTAACAAATAATTCATTACTTCGGGATGACTTTGGAGATGAAAAGATGCCATTTCAGGTCTTTTAAACTGGAAATCTGAACCAAGAGCTCCTGATGCAAAGCATAGCTGATGAACATAAAATATTCTTTCTGTGGAAAAACTACCAGAGAATGGGAGGGGAAGGAAAGGACAGACCACGTATCTATGAAGACACTACTCTGCTCGACCATCCCCATCTGAACGTGAGGGATCCAGAAGTAACAAATCATCAGGAAGATCTGAAACCCCTATGTCCCCTACCAAGCCCTGCTGCACCAGTACCAAAGTTGTGGTTTCAGTTGTTGTACCTCATCCAGGATCAAGGTCTGTGAGACTTGTGAACTTTCTCTGCACCTGAGCACACAGAAAATTCAACAGCAGGCTTCTTGATGGCATGCTTCATTGTATGTGAACCTGTAGCTTTTCAGAGTCTAATAATTTTTTCCAAGTTAACTGTATTTTCATAAGCATAGAAGAAAAGCACCCTGACAAAGTAGTTCTCCTGTTCCTAAGCCCACAGGCACTAGAACACTTCAAAGAAGAAAATTGTAATAGTATTTTTAAAAGAAAAATGTTTTTCTTCTCTGAAAGGAATTTGCATTTTATATGACAGACACATTTTTACTGAAGCATTAACATAAAATAACTACTTAAAATATGGAAAAATCTATGCCAAAATTATTAATGTTTGGAGAAGTTATAATAGGCTTATAATAAAAAATATTATACACCAAACTATTCATAATAATAGGTGTTATTTCTTCTCTCCAAGCTCCACATAGGAAGCATCTTAGGATCTGAATAAGCACTATGGTACCATTCTTATTTTAAGACACTAGCATTTAGCATGTATAGTAATTCATGTGTTCTCAGTTTGATAGTTCAGACAGATCACCACTCACTGTCCTCTTTGGACTCAACACATCCTCTGAGACAAAGCCAGGTATTGTTGAGGGATAGTTTGCTCTAGTCTGCAGGACTGCAGCTTGTTTTGATGAGGTAATTAAATGTGTTTTCCCACATCCCCTAGGATTATCCCAGGCACCTTTCTAGGCTCAAATACACTTATGTGCCATTATTACATTTTGAGACACTGAAGGATGTGCACCTACCTATTCCACATAAAAACCTTATAAGCAGACTGTGATACCTTCATCTTTATGTATTTCAAACCAAAATAATCTAGTAATTAAAGGCCTGTTGGGTCACAGGGCCACAGAGGAGACCTGGACCAGCTGATAGGTAACATTAATATGTCCAGCACTTTGAAGAGGAGGTTGCACTGGGAGGTGGGTCATCCAGCACCACCCACCTTGGGAACCAGCAAAATCAGTCTCTGAGCAGGGACTTTAGTAACATTGGCAGAGCCAGAACCAAACCTGCATTGATTTAGAGAATGCAAAAATGGCAAGAATACTCATTTTTTATTTGATCAGACCTATGTGCATTGATTCAGAAAGCAAACATTTTAAAGTGTCTCTCATTTTTTGAAATGATTCTGTTAGTGAGATCCAAGGCAGCATGAGTAATAAAGTTTAGCAGGAAAAATGTAGATGAGTAATTACACAAAAATCTATACACCTCCATGCAATCTCATTTGAAAACACTATGGACAATTTCTTGCAACGGACATCCCTCTCCATCTCTCTACTGGGGATAATAAACCTTGGAGATTAAATGAAGGAAAGAGGAAATTAGCCATTTAGTTCTATTAACTATTCTAACCGGACATGTATGGAATTATATGATAATTACTATTGAAAGGTAGAACATACCATATGGATAGGGCAGAAATGGTCAGGCAGTATCAAACTACAGTTCATTTCAAACTGGACTGTAATCTCTTAACACTGCCCATCTTAGCAATCTTGCCAAGTCACTGAGGAAGCTGAATCAACAAAAATGAGGTTTTGATTGATTAGGATTAAATCATGGTATTCCATTTTTCAAACACAGAGATATTGAGGTTATTTAAAGGTTATGAAATATATTCTTCTGTGTATATTTAAGCATCACCCTAATCTCATCAACACTATTCAAGAACAGATGTTTCTCAAATAGCTCAAGAAGATTTTGAAGTACAAACTGTTTATTTAATGATCAGTTAACACTCTGAAGGTCAAAAACCAAAAATGCAAATCCAAAATGCCACTATTTGCAGTTGATGGTGTGTCCTATTTCTACCACTGCTAATAAACCAATACACTGTAAGCTTTAGACTCATAATACAAATTCAAGCAACCAAAAATATAAATCTTTAGAAGCAAAAGCATGCAAAATGCCCCAAGCAATTTGCACAAAAGAGGGTTTACACACTCTCACACACTTGCAGAGAGGGAGAATTTGGCCCTGTCTAAATAGGTGTCAAGTTGGTAAAGGTAGTTTCAGATAATAACCCTATCTCTCTGCAAGTTATAAAATTCCTATTAAATATTACAGTGATCCTCAGGTACAATAAGAAATTAATAAAAATAAAAGTCAGGAGTGAGTATGCAGAGGAGAAAATGTCTCATAAATGAAAAATTACCTAGAACTTATTGGCCTTGAGTCATTTCTCTAACAGCTGCAAAAATGTCAACAGCAGTAAAACATAAAAAGCCAGCAGTGATTTCATTAATAGTACTCAGCTACACTGCAGAGGGAATCGTGCTAACATACACTCGAAGGACAGACATTGCCTTTAAAATTCAAATACATGAATTGGAACTTTTCCTCAGCTTCAACTTACCTGCTGCTACCTACACAAATGAAGCTGGCCAACAGGAGATCATTAATCCATGGTCCCTATGAATCTCTCAATTTTTCAGTGAGTGGAGCACAGCATACTGGAGCACATCCTACTCACAGCAAGAGCATCACAGAGTCCAGAGACTCTGGAGGAATGATTGCTGATTATGCTAATTCTGCACTTGGAGTATCAGTCGAAAAATATCCCTCACACCACTGCAGGTTGAGAGCTACTGTATGTGTGTCCTTGATCTTTTTGCTTTCCAAATACTAGTGGCTCCATTTTATAATTTATTTTGTCTTTAAAGCAGTCTCTAAAAAAACAGAAAGCAAATATACTGTCTGTGAAAGAAAAAAGTCACTGTGGTTAAGATACTAAATGAGGTTTCAACAAATTTGGGTTAAATATTTAGATTTTATCACAGAAGCCTGGACTGACCCTAGACTAATCAAGAGAAGAAGTACAATAAAATCAAAGAGGTTGTCTTCTATTATCTGCAGGTATGGTACTCGTATACCAGGGCATCACTGAAGACTTCTTTGTGCTACAGCTTTACATTATAGCAAAGGTCAAGTAATATTTTGGGATGCAATAAATTTAAGGTTGCAATATCCAGACTGCCTGAAAGCAGTAGAAAGCTTACTGTTGTCAGTTCACATAGTGAGGAAGAAGTGGATGAGACATGGGGCTGACTGCAGTGCTCTGGCCACACCTGTCCCCTGTCTTTCCCCTGCTCTCTCATGTGACACAACAAATCCAATACGCTGATAGAGGCTAGAGTAATCAAAAAAGTTGAATGCCTGAAGAACCGGAATACTAGCACAGCTTGGAAGGATTTCTAATAGCTGAGATCTCATTAAAAGATAGTGTTTGCATGTAAAGCCAGACAATAGTGAGATAGGCCTGGTAGGTTGTGATTGACAGTGCACCTGCACTCTTCATCCACTAGAGACCTATGGATCAGCAGACAAGGACATGACACTGCTTAATTTTGAACTGCAGAAATGCAGCACAATACTACATTTCCCTTCTCCTGTTTTTCTTACAGCACAGGTGACCTTATTCCATCAGGATATTGACGATGAATCCAGCAGTGTCAGATATTGTTACTGAAGTTAATTTTTGGAAAAAAATCTGTGTCCTTCTAGTCAGGAAAAACTGTTGAATGTCAAGTTAGATCTGTAGTAAATATTGAGAAAGTCAAGAGTCTTGTAGTGGCAGTTTGACAGGCAGAATGTATATTTCATTACATTTTAATGGCATTAAAGTAGCTGAGATGTAATAATTGCCTTGCTACCTTATTTCCCAGTCTCTTTGTTCAAACAGAATCAAAATTTTGTAACCTATTTCAAATAGACAATAAAACTCAGGTCTCTAACATTCTATAAATCTTAATTTTTACCAAAGAAAGAAAGCAATGTGAACGCCTTTATATGGTAAAGATCTTAATGTTCTTTGCTCAACATATCTTTGAAAGCCCTTGAAAACACTGCAGAAAGCGAATAAATGAATCTTAAAATTCTTCAACAATCTTCACAGATCCCAGGAGCAGTTCCCTTTCTCACTGATAGAAAAGCTATGTAAAACATCCATCTTTTCTTCTGGTCTCTCCAGCAAGTTGTGTTTCTCATTTGCCAAAGCTTCAAAACCTGCAGTTCTTTTTTTAAAAAAATTCCTACTGTTAACGGGAAAAGCGATTTATTCCTGAAAGAGCTTACTTGTATCTTTTCTGAGCTACCCTCAATGTAGCAGCAGGGTCCCTACAGACCTGCCCCCAACTATGGTGGCATAGCCCTAGTATGGCCTTCTACATTCTCCTTCCTTTATATCCCTTATATAAAAAAGAGAAATCTGTTCAACCTTTATCATCAAGGGGTTTGTAAATCTAGTTTTAGCCTTCATTTGCTTTTAAATTTCACCTGAATTCCACATGTTCCATTTCTCTCTGACAGCTATGCAATTACTCAAACAACTAATTACTGTGTGCATTCCCCAAAGGAAATATGGAAAGGCCATCAGGCTCTTCTTAACTGATCTCTACTTTCCAGCTGGGAAGCATAAAAATCCTAATCTATTTCTTATTCCATGAAATAATTCTATTTCTATAGGCTTCTGTTAAACTGAGCCAGATTCACAGAACATTATGGAGAAATTTTCCCGATTTTTTACCCAATCTTCCTCTATAAAAATTCATGATGGATTGACCCTGGCTACATGTCAGGTGCCCACCAAACTGTTCCATTGTTCCCCTCCTTAGCTGGACAGGGAAGAGAAAATATAGTGAAAGACTCATGGATTGAAAAAGAAAAAGGCAGGGGGTTATCCACCAGTTATCCCCATAGAATTACAGAATCACTGAAAGTCAGGTTGGAAGGGAACCATAGGGGGGCATCTGGTCCTACCTCCCTGCTCAAGCAGGGTCATCCTAGAGCACATGACATAGAATTGTATCCAAATGGTTCTTGAATATCTTCAGTGAGGGGGACTCCACAACCTCTATGGGCAATCTTCTCCATTTCATGTTCACCTGCACAGTAAAGTTCTTCCTCATATTCAGGTGAAACTTCCTGTGCATCAGTCTCTGCCCATTACTCTCATCCTATTGCTTGGCACACTGAGCAGAACCTGGCTCCATCCTCTTGACATCCTGCTGTCACATACTTAAAGACATTGATGAGGTCTCCTCTTAGATGTTTCTTCAGCTGGGCTGAACAGCCCCGGCTTCCTCAGCCTTTACCCATAAAAGAGATTCTCCAGTCCCCATATCATCTGTTGCCCTATGCTGGACCTGCTCCAGGACCTCTTGCCTTTCTTGTACTGAGAAGCCCAGAAGTGGACAGTCCAGATGTGGCCTCACCAGGGCTGAGTAGAGGGGCAGGATCACCCCCCTTGACCTGCTGTCAGTGCTCTTCCCAATGCAGCTGAGGATTCCATTGACCTTCTTGGCCACAAGGGCTCACTGCTAGCTCAGGGACAGCTTGCTGTCCACCAGGACCCCCAGGTCCTTCTCCACAGAGCTGTTTTCCAGCAGGTTGGCCCCCAGCCTGTCCTGGTGCCTGGTGTTATTCCTACCCAGATGCAGGACCCTGCATTTTCTTTTGCTGAATTTCAGCCAGTTCTTCTCTGCCCATCTCCCCAACCTGTCAAGGTCCTTATGAAGGGCTGCACAGACTTCTGGAGTATCAGCCAGTCCCCTTTGTCTTGTCAGTAAATTTGCTAAGGGGGCATCCATCCCTTCATCCAAGTCACTGATGAACAAGTCAAACAATACTGGGCCCAGTATGGAACCTTGGGTGGCAAGGCAAATGACAGGCCTCCAACAACAACCCTCTTCAATCTGCTACTCAGTCAGTTCTAAATCTACCTCACTGTCCACTCATCCAGTCCACACTTCCTGAGTTTGCTTTTGGGAAGTTGAGAAATCCTTGCTGAAGTTGAGATTTTCTGGATCCTCC
The DNA here is from genome assembly GCF_012460135.2 of Molothrus ater. Lineage (NCBI taxonomy): Eukaryota > Metazoa > Chordata > Aves > Passeriformes > Icteridae > Molothrus > Molothrus ater. Next base: position 37,901,404 of record NC_050479.2, read on the forward strand.
TTCTGACCCTTTTTGAAGACCAGGGTGACATTTGCTTTCTCCCAGCACTCTGACACCTTGCCTGATCTCCACAACCTTGCAAAGATGATAGTGAGCCACCTAGATGTGGTGTCTGACAGCTCTGTCATCACAGATGACAGTGGATGTATCCCATCAGGGCCCATGGATTTGTGTATGTCTTTTTTTCTAGGTGATCTCTATCCCAAGCCTCCTTGACTGAGAGAAAGTTTTCCTTCCATCATTGCTTTATCCTGGTCTTCTTGGTCAGTGAATTCTGATGGCTGGTCTTGCAAGTGAACTGAGACAAAAAAGATATTCTCTAAGTCTGCCTTCTCTATGTCCTCTGTTAACATCTTCCCCACTTCCTTCAGTAATGGGCCCACATTATCCTTTGTTTTCCTTTGTTAATTATATATTTGAAAAAGCTTTTCTTGTTGTCTGTGGGTTTTGGGGTGCCTGGTTCCGTGTGGGTGCAGGCAGATGGGGTCCCGCTGTGGAGCATCTCCACCGCCCACACACACGCACAGTCCCGGGTGACTAACAGACGGCGCGGCCAGAGAGAACGAGGACTCGAAGGCACCAGTGCTGCTCCAACTGGCTTTAATAGCAGGACGTCCGAGGGTGCAGGGCGGGAAGGAAAGTGGGGTTCAACCTCAGCTGAAGGGAGCCGGTGTCGGGGTGCTCGAGCCCTGATCCCAGGCGGGACCGGAGTTTATAAGGGGGGGAGGGTAGGCAGGGTTGGGGTACAATTCAATCACTAAGGAGAGGGTACAGAGGAGAGGGCAAGGTGGGATGATTGGGGGTACACCAATGGGAAAGTGGGGAGAGGGTGTTCTTAGGGAGAGATCCAATGAAGGAGCGGGGAACAAGGAATTTTCTAGAAGAGAAGGAGTGGGTTACAAATGATTGATCTTCCCAAGGCATTCCCACCCCATCCCCCCTGTCCCCTCCTCCCACAGCTGTCCTTGATATCTTTGGCCAGATTTAATTCCAGATGGGCCTTGGACTTCCTTGTCTCATTTTTCCTTACTCTGACAACTTCTCTATACTCATTCTGGGTAGCTTTGATGCCTTAATAAAATAAAATTATATCTACAAATCAGAAACTTCACTGATTTGCCCAACTTAAACTCTAAGATATATTCCAATCCAATAAGTTTTACCTCAAAGTGTTCATCTCCAGAAGCACTCTGTTCTTTATTTCCTTACTCAGGTACATGTCACTCACAAACAGGTCCCTCCTTCTTACTACTTTGTTCAAGGCATTGAGATATCCCCACTATTGCAAGAACTGCAAAAGCTTTATGCAGTTTGGATGGCTGCAGATGGAGTTTAATTGCTATATCCTACATTTTTTTAAAACCTTTGCTTTTTTGTTTTTAACATTTCTTTTACTACACAACTCAAAGATTGCCCCTGTCTAAAGGTTCTGCTGTAACCAGTTTGCCAGCTTGTTTATTGAGATTTCCACATCATTAGTTGTAGCAAATGTTTATTCCCTGCTTCTTCTCATCTCCTCTCCTTTTTAATAATTTATGAGACGTTCTGCATATTTTTAATGCTCATTCCCCAGTCCAAGGATGTCATGGCTCTCTATCTTTCCACTCTGCTTAACATTTTCACAGTTGAGTATCATTAAAGGATGAGATCTGTCCTTCCCCAAAAGGTGAAAAGGTCCTGCTGTTTGAAATATTGGTCTTGTTGGGGATGAGAACATCACTATATTTTCCAGCTATTCTCTCCAGCATAGGAGGCAGAATTTTGTGATGAGAAATTCAATTTTTTTTCAGTATTTCATGTCCGAAAAGACTGTCTATGAACTGATCACTTTGTGTACATGCCATTTCACAGTATCTTCTGTGCTCTTATGTTTGTGAAACACAAAGGACACATTTCCTCTCCCTGAAGGGCTTGTATCTTGAGGCTGCTGTGTGCTAAAAGCCACTTATATAGGCCCTCAAATCATACAGTGCTCAGCATTAGGATGTTCAGAAACACCACAAACAAGCATCTGTCTGAAATATCCACAGTAACAAAACTGGAAAGTACAAACAGGGAGAACAGGGAGATGAAGTTGTATTATTCATCTAGAAAAGTTCAGAGGTATCTTTTAAATCATGCTGAACTGCATACCTTGAACCTCACACAAAAGCACTTCTGAGACTGCAAAATGTTAGCTGACCCAGTGATTAGTCTGTTTTATGTCTAATTTAACTCTAGAAGAAAGTTGTCATAGGCTTCATATAAAACTGAAATACAGAATTTGATGCTATGTCAAGAACTTTTTCTAGATTTAAAGCTTTCCCAAATAAACAGTCCTTACTGTAAAAACAAAAATTGGAGCTGATTTCTTAGGTAGCTGGCAGATAAATTGTAGATTTTGCATATGTTTCTCTATGCTTTAAAAACCTGGGACTCCATGTATACTGTGATATTCTAGGAAAATGTTTTCACTGTAAGATGTTCTGATTGATGCCTCAGCTATCTATGGAATATCCAACTGGCTATAGATATTTGCCTAATTCATCTCTAGGGAGACACATCATTGGCATAAAATTTCTTCAGGTTATTATCTTCTGATGTTATTCCTCAAGTACTCATTTCTTAGATCCTTTTGTCTTGCCAAAACTGTGGTTTTCCTTTCTATTTCCAGATACAAAAGAATCTCTACAACATTTAAAAACTGATCTTTCTAGGGAATTATTTTGCCTCTAGAGCTGATGCCTGGACCAAGTACATGATTAGTATGATGCAGATGACACTGAAGTCAAAGAGATCTGTTGAGACGGAGGAGACCTTTCATGTCTTTCCTCTTTTAAGAAACAGAATTCAGCTATGTGACTACTAAATTTGCTTTTATCTTTCTGTCACATGTCACTTCCACTGTTTGTGTCTTGACAATATTTGCCCAATTAATCAGAAAATTTCACTTCTGTTTCATTGGAAGACTTGTTGAATGTGCTCTCTGCTTTATAGTCCACATTAATAATGAATATATGAAAGATTACTGGTAGCAGTATTAAATTCTGTGTTACACTGTGGGAGGAGGGTACAGGGAGAATGGGGCGGAGACGCCCTGGGAGGACTCTGCTGTATGAACATCAATAACCTGTAGCTCACTCCCTTCTTTCTAGAAAGTTCCCTGTTCCTCATTCCCCCATTGGATTTTGTTACAAGACCACCCTCTCCCCACATTTTCATAGGGGTACCTCATATCACCCCACCCTGTCCCCTCCTCTGAGCCCTCTCCCTATTGGTTGATTTGTACCCTGACTCTGCCTACCTTCTCCCTTTTATAAACCCCGGCCCCACCCCTGTTCGGGGCTTGCCCTGACATTGGCTCCCTCCTGCTGTGGTGACGTTCCTGTTTTCCCTCCCATCCCAGACCTTCAGACTTCCCTGCAATAAACCCGCTTGGATTTATGCCTCCTTCTTTACCCTGGTCACACCATAGATTTGTCATCCAGGACTGTGTGCGTGGTGGCCTGGGAGGCTGCTCCTCCGGGATCCACGAAGGAGTCGCTCTGCCCACACCTGCCCAGGAGTTCCCCTGCGGGGAGGAACCCAATCCCGCATTACACCACTTGTGCCTGGCATCCAAATGGACTCTATACCACTGGTAGTAACCTTCTGAGCCCCAAAAATCCATCAATTGGATTTTTAAATTTTTTTTTCTTCCATTTTTCTAGCCCCATGTTTCATAAACTTGCTTATAAGGAGGTTATGGTAGACAATGTCAAAAACCTTCTTAAAGACAAGACAAACAGGATTCACCACTGAGCCAGTAATCTCACCATGGGGGGCTATCAGGTTGGATTGATGTGGTGTTTGTCACCCGTTCCTTTGTCCATTCACCACCTGGTCTGCATATACCTAAGTCTTTCTGGTTTTAGCTAATGATGCACCTAAAGAAGACCTTCTGGCTGTCCTTCATATTCTTCACCAGATTTGGCTCCAAATAGACTTTAGTGGGAGCATGAAATGTCTTCTCAATAAAATTGACCATGTGTCAATTTTAACAAAACTCCCCTTTTAGCAATAAATGTTCCATTGGAAAAAACAGGCTGTAAATATATTAATAATTTTACACTGCTTGCATACTCTAGCCCTGAGACCATTCAGCATGGTTTGGCTTCATCCATACCTCCATACCATCAAGCTCTCTCAGTCTTCAAAAGAGGTGATCATATGTCTGTTCCAAGTGAGACAATAAGATAAATCAAAAATATTACCAATTTTTTTTTTGACAGCAAAACAAAGCAAAAGTATGGCAGAGATTATTCTAACAATGCAACAATATATGTAAAAGGCTTCCAGTGCCTGGATATGTTTGCTGGTTTTATTTAGTCTATGACTTAAGCACAGCTTCTGTGACTCTAGATGACAGAATATGTACCTGAATGTTTTACAACACAGCACTGAAGTGACACCATGGACCACTGACTCCAGTTCCCAAATGGGATACATTCTTTATTTTGCAGGGTTTAATTCAGGTCCCTTTGAAACTACACCATCATGTCTATCAACATTGTACTCCTGTCCTAAGGCTGAGGCAAGGCTTCTTACCCCAGAATATATATTGTAATACTAATCACATAGTCTATTTTCTGCTGGTTTTAGCTTTCCAGGTCTGTCCTGCTCTGAGGTTTGCACCAAGATGTGCAAGATGACCAGAGAAGAGAATGAATGTGACACCTTCTTGCCCTTTTTACTATCAGGTTAAGTGTTGAAGTAAGACAGGTCGACTTTGTGCTTGGACCCACCTATATTGGCCATGAACTCTTGCTAAAACATCACAAAGCACTGACTCAGTATTTTAACAGGCTCATACGAACACCATGGCATTAAGCACTATGGCACAACTACAAAAATAAAAATCCCATGTCATCTTGGGTTAAGAATCCTTCAAATGAAAAGTGGAATGGTCAAGCTAACTGTTACTGCATGTCCTATATGACCCCACTGAAAATTGTATGTTACAGAGAGTGAATGCCAGCGCTGAGCTGAGCCTGGCATGCCTTCAGGTGCAGACATTACATTTGCCCATGGGTCACCCACAGATCTGCTTTAATTTGAGCTACATCTCCACTGCTTATCCTCAGCTTTGTGAACAAAAAACATGAATGAAACTAATTCTCCCTGCATCCCTTGTGAAGGGCTCACAGCACAGCCAGCATGCGTCCAGGCTGCATCAGCCAATAACAGCATGTAGTTTAGAAGTATGAAATACAGATGTGGCTCTGTTCCCGTGGAAGGCAGACTGGCACACTGCTGATGAAAGTTTGCCTCCTGCACTTATGCATATTCTGGTAGGTGATTACATTCTCTTAAAGAAACCTCCTTATTTAAGTAAACAATAAATTATTCCCTGTGATTTTATTTTCAAATTGACTTCAGAGTATTTTACACGTATTATGCTACATAGTTAACATCTTCATGTGGTAAATTTTTACAATATACTGCTCATGAAGCTGTAGGATGAATTGAAAATATGATGAACTGTGTTACCTGAGGATTAAGGTTACTTAGTAAAAATAAGCATTAGGAAGTTTGATTCTATACTTTCTCCTACAGAACCTTTTTTGGTTTGTATCAAATACTTATTATTTCCAATGTGTTTCAAGATATAAAATAAAAGGTTATTCCTGGATATATGATTATGACTGAGGACAGGAGAAAGAGGAGCTATATCTTTTTCTACTGATGGGCAGAGCAGGCATAGGAAAAAAGATCAAAAATTATATCCTTGCCACTACTGCATGTACGCAAGATGATTCAAACTATCCTGTAGTCAAGCGCCACATTATAAGATAAATATTTCCTAGGTGAAATTCTGTGGCTCAGCAGTGACAGCACTCCTTACTCACTTGCAGCTGTATAATACAGCCCTACTCTGTTCATTAAAGTTGTAGAAATACAACTGGAAGATCATTTGTCCTTTAGTTATTTCATAGATATTCCTAGAATATACATTTACGTGGATCTAAGTACTGCAAGATTTTTATTTATAAGGGCATGTGCGGAGTAGAGAAAGTGCTTGCTTTTCAAACTCATTGAGGGTTAACAAAGTAATTCCCACTCTCAGGAAAAGCCAAGGACTGTTATTTTCATACTGTCCTGAGAAAACTGGTAGAGCAGGTGAAGCTAACACCCCCTCCATGTAGTAATAGTTTGAGGAAGTGATCTGTTTTAAAGCACTCAGTAGCCATAAATCTACTTTAAATTTAACCACTTGTTTTTGTAAATATCAGAAAAATATAATAATTCCTTCAACTTTTCCTGAGAGTGAATATTTTCTCTTTTCTCTCAGTAGAACAAATGGGCTACAGCTGAGCTGTAGAAGCTCTTCCTGACTCCTTCTTGTGGGTGTAAGCCTAAGCCATATCTCAGAGTGAAATCCATTTAGCCATCTCGACCAAATACCATTTCCACAAAGCAAAAAAGGGATACTGAGTGGACGTTACTACATTCCAACAGTGCATATGAACGCAGATGCAGGCAGAACTGGTGCCCTAGAATGTTTTTCTTCAGGGAAGTTCAGCATGGTAAGAAAACGTGTTTTCCACTTGGAGACTATTATGTCTGCATCATAACAAATTACAGCAAAGTATAAATGTCTTGCCTGGGTATATCAATTAGCTGTGTGAAAATGTACTGTGATTGGGTAGCTGGAACTGCAGTGTGAAGACAAATTCACCAGCAACTTAGTCCTGTCTTCTTTTTTAAAAAGGTACTGGTTTTTTAAGATGCCCTTCTTAAAGGATCAGAACATCACACAATGACCCTAAAAATCAAAATCTGAGAAAAGCATGTTAAGAGCAAAATAGCAGTTTGTTGTTTTGGAGGTAAAATTCAAGATTATTATAGTTATTTCAAGTTATAAAGTTGCTTACAAAACCATGATCTATCTCCTCAGCTTTTTTGCCCTTGAATTTTATAAGCCACCTTCAATTTAAGAAAGCTATTTCATCAGCAGTGGCATCCCCTGAATATAACAGAAAATATGAGACGTGCTAGGAGCAGTGAGTCTGTCCCTCCTAGACCTAACAGTTGTAGCAATTACACGCAGAATCTATGTAACCTTTGGTAGTTACAACATTTGCAGGTTTAATTGTAAGCTGGGGCCAACTGGAAAGGAAAGCAATGCAAAAGTTTTAAGAAAAAATTTTGCAGACCCTTATACAATACTAATTATCATCTTAAAGGGAGTTCTGCACTCAGAATAATGAAATTATATAAAATAATTAGCAAAGTGAAGATGGTCTGTGTTTTTTTCCACTATACTATTCAGAACCCATTTTTCCTTTTGGGGGTGTACAACACTTTCCAAAGTATCCTGTCTTCAAGTAATCTTCTGAAGTGTACTGGTTTCTCTTTAAAAACATTTCACAGACTTTTAAGGAGCAGCACGTAACAGATATTCATTCCATCCTAACTAGTTGCACTCACATTTCCCATGGTTGCACAAGAACTCCAGCCTCAAGAAATGCTGTGCCACAATAATGGATAAAAAGCTCTGTTGTTGTGTGGCCGGTTCCCCACCACAGGTTGGAAACATATGCGCTGTCACATGTTATACTAAAGGGGAATGAAGGCTACAAGGACGCTGATGTGCCTTCCTGTCCCAGCCCATCTGCTGAGATGCCTTTGTAAGATGAAAGAGTTTAGCTTGGGTTATGTCTATTTACTGTGACAGGATCACAGGCGTGCTTGTGGCAAAGCAAGAGAAGACCCCATTAACATGTACACACAAGCCTGAGTGGCTCTAACTTTTCAAGGGAAGAGTCAACATTCACAGAAGATACTCTGACATTGGTACTGGTGTGTTTTCATCAATCTGACATTTGTGGAAGGCAAAGACATATCTGTACCAACTAATGGAAACAGTACACACAGCACATATTTTTGTACTTCACTATTTTTGTCAACCAAAGAATATAAAATATATTTCAATTTTGATTTATCTGGCATGCTAAAAATGTTGCCATGAATAGAAATTATTTGTCACTGGGAATCTTAATTTACTAGTGCCAACTCTGCGAGATATTTCTGTCACCAGACTGATTGAAATGACTTTAGGGCACTCAAAGGCAGAAGGGCTATATTTATATTTAGAATTACTGTACTGTTTTTCTTTAAATGGTAAAAGAAGAGGAATTCTTCAATGAAGCTCCTAATTCACACATGTTCTTTTAGGAAACAGTTGTGATAATTCAGACAGCATGATTTACTGGAGTTATCTTATTAGAGCAGGACATTGGACAGGGTCAGTTGCAGCATCAGAGTGTTTCTAACGCAGTCTTCAACTTCACCCTCTCAACTCCAAATAATGCAGCAACTTCCAACTTCTCTGTGAAGAGTCATTAACCACAGGCTTTGGGAATCACCTTGATGAAACTTCATGCTTCCACTTTACAAAAAAGTACACATCTGGAAACTTTGGTAAAAGAGTGCTATGATACATTGAGCCTGGCAGGTTCAGAAAGCCAATATCTAAGTGCTATAGATTTATTCAGTACTGTGGTTTTCAATCCTGCCATGCCCTCAGTTAACCCTTATGGAATGTTTACAAATATTACAGTATTTTGTGGGCTCCACACTTGCTGTGTTTTTCATACAGATCCATCTTTACACCTGGACAAATATTCAGCTTGGGCTAAACAATATAGTTAAGAGAAAGCCAAGAGTCTTGATTTTTATTTGAGATAAACCATCTCAGAATCCAGCTCCTAACTGGTCTCTGAACCTCTTAAGAAAGGCAATATAGCTTGATATACTTTCCACAAGATGGTTTATCTGTTCCCAGGTGAATGTCTTCCTCTCTGGGCTGTTACCAGAATCCCTTACCCTCCTAAAAAAATCATCCTAAACTGACTTTCCAGCATAAGGTCTACTTCCCTATATCCTTGTAATTCACATGTAACTACTTGAGACCCTCTAGTGAACTCTACTGTTTGTATATTTGTTCTAACATTCTATCAGCCTGAACTATATATCCAGTTCCTCCCCCAGTGTATAATAGCACTGGAAAGATTAAATATTGATTTTCTCACATTACTTTAAATTATTTAGGGAAAAATGCATTCTTTTGAAATTATGGGTTTCAATATAGTGCAGTAGGTTTTATTCAGATTTATTATGTACCATGTTGTATAGTATGAAAATACTGTGGACCCTGTACATTGGTGTTTCAGTACAGCCTTTGCATAACTCTGTTGACCACATAGTAGGAACAGCCAGAAATGATTTGCTAATTAAATTGCATGAGTTTCAACCATGGAATTATGAGGTTGGATTTTTTCATTGGATTCTAGTGCAAGTTAAAAATACTGCAATTAAAGACATGTAACTTGAATGCCTTTACTTATTAATTGAGGTTTTATTACATAACTTATTCAGTGTAATCTCACAATAGTCCTTATTTCCTAATGTGCTTCATTTTTATTCAAAGAATATGTCTTGAAATAAAAGGCCACTCTACTTCGAAGACCATCTCCTCAATTTGACAGTCAGATTTTGGCTGGTGCTGATCACTAGGGATGTCCAATTATTTATAAATTTTAAATTTATAAATTTTAAATTTATATTGCAGTCAGTCCTGCTTTGTTATGAGATCAACAAGGGAGGAAAACCAAATAGAAGGAAACAATTTTCAGTTGCTTTTGGCCTCGGGTTAGATTGGAAAGGGTGACTGTGAAAAGCTTCTGATCCTATTACCAAGCCCTCAGCAATACTGTCTTTAGTCCCACTCTCCAGGACAAGATGATCACCTACACTGCACTGACGATTTGCCCTCCCTAGACTGTTTTGGTTTTTTTTAATATGTGGTAACTAGGGTGTTTATTCATCACAAGAAAAATCTAAAATAAATACTGTTGCTATTGCTCTATGAAATATATCATAATAAATATGCAGATATACACAAATCAAAACACAAAGTAGAGCCTCAAATAACAAAAAGCACCCTTAAACCCCATCTAAATTCGTATCATAAAATAGGAATTTCCTTTTAGGAAGCCATAATGACTGTAAAAGGTCCAAAAAGGTACGTAATTTCCATAAGAAAGTTGTATATTCTGTAAATTCATGCAAGTCATGCCCTCTAAGATACATGTATCACATTTATTTAATGGGATTTTTTCAAATTCTTTCTTCCAATATTTTATAGGACTTTTAAATCTCACTACAAAGAATTAAGGGCAAGGTAATGGTGTGTGCTTTAAGTGCCACAAAGAAGAGAGAGGTTGTTAATTTGTAAGAAATGGCTGCTCCCAAGACCTCCAGCCTTGAGAAAACAAAAAAAAAGTAGCTATAAGGGAAACCCTGATGGGGAAACTTTTCAGTTATTTTCTTCATTTGTTGCCCAGAGGCAAAAACACATGCATTTAATACACAGTATTTTGGTCACGGCTCCCTCAGTCCTTGCTGCTACAGCTACTCTGCTTGCATAGGAGAAGTAAATATTCACTGCTCTAGAAAGTTTGTGGAAGGCTGTCATTGAAGCTCATTGAATGGTTCCCTCACAATTACCCTCCATCCAGTGATACTACAAAATACTTAAGCAATTCCAGACTCTCCTTGAAATAAGTATATTTAAACTGTTTTTAACTCAGTTTAAACAGGATTCTATGTAAAAATGAGCATCTAATTAAATAATATTTATTTCAATTTTCAGAGGACAGTACAGATTTATCGCTCCCCTTCATGCTACAAAATATTTTATGATATGCATAATGCAAAATATTTTATGATATGCATTTTATTATATGCATCATTCAAGCAACATTTTATTCATATAAAAATAAATTCTTATACATTTTATTTCTGGAATTTAATTATTTTACATGGCCTTGTTCAGAAAGGCTTCATTCTTTGTTTTCCTTGGAAGGAGTTATTTAGGTTCCAAATTATTTTGGAGTGCATGATTTGCAACAATCATGTCTTCATTCACTTGCTCCCAGATTCTACCACTGTACTTTATGTACCCATCTTAAATAGTAAAATAAATTAAATAATCACTCAATTAACTTGTCATAGTCACTGCAGGAAAATATTCACCATTATGAAGAGGTGCCACTCTATCCCCAGTAAATGCAAGGAAAATCCTGGTGATTGCATTAGCCAGTTCTTCGTTCTTAATCCTGCAGGTTAGATGGTTAAAGCTGAGAAAGGTCTCCATCTGACCCTGAGATCCAACTGTGACAGTGCTCACACAGAAGCGAACAGATGCAGGGAAACAAGAGATGTGTTAGCAATTACTGAGACATCTCTGCGATTGTTGCTGGTTCTGGGCAGTGAAACAACCACTTTGGAAGTCAGGAATGGGAATATCTACAAAGCAGATATACTCTTGGACTTCCAGTACCCTGAGAACTGCGTCAGGAAAAAGTCTCCATTATCAAGGCAGAAGAAGAAAAATGAGTTGCCATTAAGTGTTGGCAGCAGGAAGAAAAGGGCAAAAGAGTTGGTTTTGGGTTCTTTTCCCTCATAATTAAAGAAAAACTTAGTTACTTTTTTATAATTTATTCTTTTTCTTTTCAAATTCTGACATAACTTAGTGTGTTTTTTGTTTTGGTTTGTTCTTTTTTTTTCCAGTCACCAGCACAGTTTTCTATGGAAGCAATTCTGAGATGAAACAGCAAATAAAATCTGTTTCTAATTTTTTATGGGCAGAATAGGCCAACAAATATTTGCTACCACATTTTTAGTTTATATTATTAATTCTTTTTCATGAGAATGTTTTAAAGAAAATTTTTACAAGTCAACTTCAAATCTCATGGCCAGAATTCTGCAGTGTTCACAACCAAGCTTTGTGTTAAGAATGAGGAACATATTCCAAAATTTGTCTTAAATGTCTTAACATATGAGTACAATTAATAATGAAGACCAAAAGCAAGCAACTCATCAACAGACAGGAAACTTATATAAACTGAGGAAACCTTTCATTCAAAGTGATTCTTTCCAAAAGAAATCTTCTGATTCAAAAGCCTGGAGATATTTCTTTTTCAAAGTTGTCACTTTCTTCTGCTGTTTTTTGTGAAATCTTTTAACTTGAATAAAAGTTAAGGAAATAAAAACTTCTATCCAGAAAAAAAAATCAAATTAGATCAATTTTTTTGGTCTTTACAAGGGTCAGTGAGCCCAGAAAAAGTAAATTTTACCACAGATTATGGGTGAAAAAGTTGTTACCATTAACCCAGGAAAGTATAGGCTACCTATTTTTCCTGTGATCTATTAAAAAAATAGCCTGGATTAGACAGGCAAGACAGCAAATTCTGCATCAAGGTTGACAGCAGTGTCTACATACTCTGATACTCATACTGGTCTGATAGATTTCATAGGGGCTAATAAAGCCACATGTCTTCAGGATTCGGTTTGCAAATTATCTTAGATTCAGCAATGACATTTTTCATCTTGTTTTTCCTTTTTACTGTCTTCTCATCTGCTGTTCCATTTTCATCTTCAAGCATTCAAAGTTAGCTTCTATTTCATGGACATGAGTCCATGACTTCTGATATTAATCCTTTTTATGTTCTGAAATGCAGATGTCTTTACATAGTAACAATCAAATAAGAAGAAAAGACATAAAAAATCTCATCCACAGCAGATATCTCCTGTGTCCAGGATGACAGATACGTCAGCATTTCAGACATTACCATTCACAGGTAAATCTTGGACCTTCTACCAAGATTATGCTTCAGACAAAGTAAAAACAAGGTTCTACAAGAACATGCTCTGCCAAGAATTCACATACACCAAAAAAAAAATCAGAAAAGAGTAACAGTTTAGGAGGGGGCCGAAGGAAGTGCAAAGGAAGGAATCTTTTTTTTTTTTTTTTAAGAAAATATGTCTTCAGGCTGCTGAGAAACTCTTCACACCCTACACTGGGTTTACACTGGGTTTCCAGATCTGCAAGGACACTGGAAGGGCATGTGTGCACTCACAGATAATATGTCTAGAGCTTGCCACTGCAGAAGAAGAAGTTTAATCCCAGCCAAGCAAGGCTGCCTGGGGTATGCAGAGTGTAGTAATTGACATGAGTTTCAGTGAAAGCAAGCCCACAGGAACACCCAAAAATGAGTGCCAATAGAATGTTAAAATAGAAACTTATATATAGCTATAACTCTAGGAAAGTGTGGTTAGAAGGAAGAGGTAATATCTTTTATTAAATCAGTTGATATGTTTGAAAAAGCAGGCAAACTTTCAGTCTCAGAGTCCCTTCATAATTACTGGTCCTCCCATATTCACAAATTTTTATCATCCACTTGTATGAAAACAGTTGAAAAGAACTTTTTTGAATTTCAATGAGGCATTCTTTTTCCTTTTCACCACATTTGGGTTTGTGTTTTTAACCATGAATAAAGGGAAGTGATAAAGTAGACTAGGACAGTGGTTATAATGAAAATATACTATAAATTAAACATTGAAAAATATTCCCATTTTGGTTTTGGACCATATCAAAGTTACACCTGAAACATACTGATGCAAAGCACAATGATCTGAGAAATTTTCACAAACCTGTATGAGAAATGAATAGATAAATTGGAGAATAAAACCAGAGCAAAAAATTACCTCATCATTTTAATAGTTTTTTCCCTGGGATTTATTATAAGCCTTGGCAGGTTGTGCTGACAAAAACTTGGAGCACCCATGCATAAATGTATTCACACATCTATCCCTGCTCCAATCAGTATTCAGTTCTACCTGAGAAGTGGTTGGCTTTAGCTCACATTTTAATATTTTAAAACAAAAAAGTGCCAGCTGTAACACAATCCAGAAATGACCTCTGTCTCTCAGAAGTGACAATTTCAACAATAACTGAAATATGAAAAAAGTCAATGGCATTTGAAGAAATAGTCAAGATTTAACTTTTTTTTTCTCCTGCATCCAGGAATTTTAAGAGAAGTACTTAGTAAATCAGTAAATCTTCCTTATAACAGAAAAGAAAAAAGATTACAACATAAAGTTTACAAAGTTTTCAGGAGTTTCCTGGTGACTGAAGAGTGGAAATTTAATTTTAAGGGGTTTTTTTGTTTGTTTGTTCTCAAAATAAGGCAAGTCACAGAACCGCAAAGAAGGAAAATTATCCTGAGACTGATGTGGGAACATGTGAATAAGCACATCAACTGTAGATAGGAGACACGAATTCAGACAGACTTGTACAGGTAGCACACCTGAGGTTAAAGATGTTTTTAAGTGTATAAATATCTGGGTCAGTAAGCAAAATTCAGACATATTTAATACTGTTCTATTTAGCAAAATATTTGGCATGGCTTCCATGTGAAGGTATGAAGATTCTGGCAACTGGGTAGGAGGAGGGGACTCCATTATTCAGTGTAGAGCCACGTTGATAATGCCCAAGTTTGGTCCAAGTAGTTGGGTACATCATGTAGACCTGACACTTCGTGGGGACACATAGAAATAATAGCTGAGCTCTCAGAAGCAGTGGTGTGCTTCTTGTCAATGTGCTCTGCCCATAGCTGATTAGCCATTTCCTTGTCACAGGACTACTCTGCCACCCCCCAATCCAAAAACACCTTGAGAAGGTCTGCCTTTGAGACACAAGATAAGCAACAGATACTTTAAACCAGATTATTATGGAAAATTACCTGAGAGGCCTGTTCTTCAGAATGTGGCTTGTATGTATTTGAGTGGAAGATTTGGGAAAGTACATGAAAAACACAGAATCAGAGCTAGTTTTTGTGGAAGCAGGCAAACTCTTCAGTCTAAATGAAGGCAGACAGTCTTATAGAAGTACTTAGTCCTGAGAAATATTTCTTTCAAGATGTTTTAAGAGAAGTAAGGAATTTGCTTGCAGCAGGAAGTAAAATTTTAAAAAAGCTGATAGAAAACAAAATATTCCAGTAAATTATATCAACACTTTTTTCTTGTTTTGATGGAATACCTATGACTATCAGAGATGAAAGTAAGCAGTGCTGTGCAAATTTTACAGGAGCTTTGAAACATTTCTTCTATTTGTCCCACTGTTGAAGACCAGACCACTTTGATAAAGAGAACTCAACATAAACAAAGCAATTATTCTCTCCTAACTTCTCCAAAAAAAAAAAACCCTCTCAGTTTTAAATAGAATATGAGGGCCATCTTTTGACAACTATAGATCTGAAAAAATTGAAGGAGTCTAGAACTATATTCATCTGTATGGCTAGAAATCATTGTAACCATCTGAGAAGCAACTTTGCCTTACATTTATGTCATAATGGAGACAAAAATAGCTTGTAACATGATCTGAAAGTCATTCCAAGAGATATTTAGAATTATCATCCAGCTTCATCTGCACTTTCAAAGCTCTTTCTCTTTAGCCTATCGATAATAAATGTCAGAAAGAAAAAGCATCTTGTCTGCAGCAGACTTAACGCACTTTCACCCCCTGAAAATGATAGACATCTACAGCAGGAGATGACAGTATCAATGACTGAAACTTAAATCCATCTAACTTGAAAAAAAACTGCAAAGAGCAAAGATATCCACAGATAACTTCTCATACTGTAATAACTATGTGTTACTCCTACCCATAGCTGTACAGGTATGGAGTTTTCAGCATTTCTTTGGTGATATAAGTATATCACTGCCATTTAACAGCTGTTGGAAATACTAAGTTTTCAGCAGTAAGCAGTGTGCCTATCACCTAGCACTCATCAGAATATCATTCACATAGACACAAAGATCCATCACAAACTCTCATAGGATTCAAACTCTAAAGTATATTTTTAGAAAAGAACTGAAAGAAAAAAGATGTTGCTTTTCTGTTGTACCATTCTATCTGTGGCTGCAGTACTAACACAGAAAAAACAGGAGCAGGGAAGGAGGGACTCTTTGCTGTTCTAAGAAGAAAAGCATAAAGGCTGAATATGGAAAGCTATTTTAGAAATGTCCTCAAGAATGTTGAGATATTTTCAGACTAATGATTCCATTCTCATAGTAGCTAAAAGAAGGCAATGACATTTTAAATGTATTGCATCAAATGGCAGGCTAGTGAAAGCCTTCAGTGACACTCCTTGTGTCTGATCACTCAAAAACATGAAGGGTTGAAATTATTTACTGGCAATTTGCCTCTGCAATGGTCCTGAAACCAGTTCTCATTGTCTCTGATAGAGGCTTCCCAGGAGACAGTACAGTCATACTCTTTGACAAAAGGGTATATCATAATCTTCTGTCATTCCATATTTCATTGCTGCTTTATTTCCTGTCTTCAAGGCCCAGCAGTAACTATGATGCACTCTGTGATCTCAGGGGCATTAAATCTCTTCCCCCTGCAGTGCATGTCTTCAGCCTTTAACCAAACAGAGAGCAACATCCCAGATATTTGCCATGGCTGCAGCTGGCCTAGGCTGGCTCAGGCCCTGAAGTGCTTCCCTTTTGGAGCTCAGACCAGCATGAGCATTCAGTGGTTTGACTGAATCCTAATTGAAACAAAGCGACCATTAATTCCGTCAGGAAAAAGAAAACATAACACAGGCAAGGTTGATAATGCAGCAAACAATCTGCAAGTGCATCTGTCTCTCCTGAGACTGGGATGGATGTCTTCCTGTACAATTCCATAGCCAGTCAGTGTCGGCAACACTTCCCTATTTCTCCCTCTCTCCCAAGAATATTTTTTTGACACTTCCAAATTCATGAGCCTGTCCTCTGCCTTTTTAACTTACTAAATAGTTTATGTCCACAATGCCCAAGCATCTGACAGTGAGATGGGAGACCTTGCTTCACAAAAGCAAGATTTACAAGTGACTGGGTTTATAGTCACTATGCATGCAGAGCAATCTCAACTTCCTGTCCACTTCCCAGGTTGCTTGAAGTTTGCACTTCTCAGAATTGTCCCTTATACCCACAGAGCAAACTACATAGCAGAAAATAGCTGAGGGAGCAGCAATGACAACATAGCACAGCCATCATTCCATCCTTCTCACAGAAAACCACAAAATGGAGACAGTGTGTGCTGCTCAGTCTGGCTAAAGATTCAGCCTTCTGTCTGCCTGTAGGGAAAGCTGCTGCAATATGCATCAGTGACTAAAAGGTACAATAAGTTTCAAAGCAGGAATGACACCAAGTTAGCTAACTACTCCTCAGTCTCCAAAAAATTTAATGTTCATTATGATTTTACTCTGTCAGCAAATGAGGTGCTCAAAGCACTCTGCCTTAAAGGAGAGGAGAAAAGATTTTCCTTTCAGTTCCTTAATCCTATGTATTATTTCCAGATTTCCTGATTAGATTTGACAATCTTCAGGTTTGGGTTTTTTTTTCTCCATGACTTTGACTAAAGCTAAGAACCATCCTTTGTCCCACTGAAGTCACCTTGTGGCTTTCCTTCCCCAGGAATACTTTAGCTGGCAAATCCATGCATTTGCCTGATATTGCAGTAGTCAAAGGTATCATATGATGCAGGCTTTGATTTTATTTCCTATTTTCAGAAAATGTGTCTAGCTTTCCCCACAGTTTACATACAAAGAAATAAAGAACACCCAGCCAGACAGAAGACTCTTTGTTGTTTTTCTAACGGCATGATTTGTCCCTTTTTGAACAACTGCCTATTACAAGCACTTTTCTGCCCTTCATCTCCACTCAGTGACCTGATCTGTGCTACCTATTGTTATTCTGCAACTTCAACAAGCACTCAGGAATTACACTGGAAAATGCTGTCCTCATCTTTCTGAAATACTGATGTCAGCTTACCTCTGGCACTGTGCCTTCCCCCAGGATGTATCAGACCAGACACAAAATTTTGATTCAGACATCCCTTGTTTCCCTTTGAAACCACAAGAAATTACATTTGACCTATCTGTAAGAAAACAAGCTGTTCCTACAGAAGATGCCAGGAATAAAAATTCCTTCTAAAGATGTTTCCTTTCTATTTCATCTCTGTCTTGCTCTGACAACCTGTTGAAGGAAGTGAGATCCTCAATATCCATTTTACTGATGTTCTTAGTATGGAAAATAAAAAAAATAGTCCCAGCCCGTGACTAAAATTTCTCCATGGTATAATATAATTCTCTCTCTGATTACAGCAAATTCTAGCCAGACTTTTTTCTTTAGTCTGGGCAACTTCCTCATTATATCACCTCTTTTCCTCTCGGTCTTGGAAATTAAGAAGGAAAATGGATGGTTAAAAAAGAGCAGACTAAAACTAGACTTCTAAATAAGATTTGCACTGGTGGTGAGCACTTCTAGTCTGTAAGTGTCTTTGCTTTCTTTGTTTTTTGCAGATGCATTTTAGCTATTTAGTTTCTTTACAATGATATCCCTGGATGCTTATCTTCAGACCCCCCTGCTCAGGGAAACACACTGAATTTCATTTTTCCTTGCTTTTCTCACAAGAAAGCTACTAGTAATCCTTGCAATGTAAATAGTCTTCTTTGAGGTACAGACTGTAGCATAAAAACCAGCTACTCAACAAAAAATAATAGAATCATGGAATTGTTTGGGTATTTGAAATCTCTCTTAAGGATCATCTACTCCAACCCCCCTGCCATGGACAGGGACACTATCCACTTAATCAAAGGCATCAAAGCTCCATCCAGCCTGGATTTTAACACTTCCAGTTATGGGTTATCCAAATTTCCCTGGGCATTCTCTATCTCATTACCTCTATCACAGAAAATTTCTTCCTTACGTCCAATCTAAATA
Organism: Molothrus ater; assembly: GCF_012460135.2. NCBI lineage: Eukaryota > Metazoa > Chordata > Aves > Passeriformes > Icteridae > Molothrus > Molothrus ater. The sequence goes on from NC_050479.2 coordinate 37,920,043, forward strand.
TACCCTAATTCAGTTTAAAATCACTATCCCATGTCCTGTCACTACCAGCCTTGGTAAAAAACACTCTCTTATTCAACTTTCTTGTAAGATGTCCTTTTATACTGAAATGCCACAATAAAGTCTCCCTGAAGCCTCCTCTTCTCTAGACTCTCTCAGCTGTCTTCTGATCATTACTGTGGTCCTCCAGTGGACCCACTCTAAGTCCATGTCTTTCCTGTACTGCTGATCCCAGACTTGGATGCAGTACTTCAGGGAGGGTCCCAGGAGAGTGGAGCAAACACACATAAACATACTGTGGAAACACTGTGACTGCCAGATATGATCATGCTTATTATGCCCTTACCAAGCTGTGTTTAGCACTTCCATGTGAATGGAACATGCTGGGACCCAAACAAGGAATGCATTTCCTTTTCTAGGTGAATGTTTATCTTATACCTGCAAAAAAAATTATTCCCAATATCATTTAATCTGTTTTTTTCCTATCTTCTGAAGCTAGACAAACAATTCCAAGCATAAAACATACTTTACTGTCTCTGCCCTTTGGACATTATTAGATTTTAACAGATATGCCCAGATCTCAAAAATTTTGATGAATAGTTTATATATTTACCTGTGTGGTTGGCCACAAACTCTAACAAATTTGTAATTTCTGATATGTTCTCTTCATAAATATAGGTTTGTGAGTTTTGATTCATCCTGCAAATAGCTGCACAGTGGTGAATAAGAAAGTAGGAGTACATATCTCTTCCATAACCTAAGTAGAAGCAGATATTTTATTCTCATGGTGTAATAAAATGAATGTTTATTGCTGCCACCAATTTTTCTTTCAAAGAAAGGGGAATATTTCTGAATTCAAAGAATAATATTTCTTTCTTTATGAGTGACCAAGGTGCAGTGTACTCTCTGTACAACTTAAGAACAGAAAGTGAATACCCTGAAGACGTATACTGAACATATGAAAGGGGGCAAGAGAATGTGGTTCCTCTTTCAACTGCCTTTCACTTTGAATTTCCAGTTAGGAAATACAAAACTCTTAAGCAAATATGGAACCAGAAAATCAGTATATTTTTTTTTACAGTAAGGCAAAATGTTATATATTACTGAACATTTAAGTTCATTTAATTAACTCAATCCAGAAATTGTCCTGGGGACTTAAAAAGTTGTTTTACTTATTGCACATGTTATTTATTGGCCTTTATACTCTGGAAATCTACACAGGTTTCTCTTTAATGCTTACATACTTTGTAAATATAAGGAGACTGAGCAGAGAAAATATATAGTTTATTTTGCATACATAAGATGGTTGTATTTTCTTAGAAAGTAAAGGTAGCCCTTATTAGCAGAGGCTGACATTATACATTATGCAATTATGCACAATCCATTTCTAATATTGCAGAAATTATACAAATCAAGCATTTCTACCTTTTCTGTGTTTATGTTCTACTATTTTTTTTTTGTTAGTGGTCAAAGGATGCATTGCAATAGTATAAAAAGAAGAAAAATGGTTTCACAGCAAATGTTTTTAATTGATAGGCAAGAAACGTCCTTACCTTGAGGCCTTTAAATCATGTCAGTTTGTATCATAGCCAGATTTGGTGCCATAAGAAAATACGTAGCCACAAATGTAAAGTTAGAATTTCCATAGAGCAAAGATTCACTACACTTAAGAGTAACATTTAATTTCTTCATGATCAGCATCTGTGTAAACACATGCATAGTAGAACTGAAAATACCTTCAGATCCTTCAAGATTAATTGCAGAAAAGATAAATTTCCTCCCTCTAAATGCTGAGAGTTGTTTAAGATTTTGCTGGCATTGAAAATTCATGCCTCCATCATAATCTTTCAACAGTTAAGTATTTCAGCTTAATCGAAGAAGCAAGGCTGAGAACAAGTATGTGCAAATCTATTATTAACCACTATGACTGCTTAATTTTGTGTTTAGATGCTTTATTAATCACTAAAATATATTGTAATTGACAGATATTATCTTAGTAGGGTTCCATTCAAAACAATATTTATTACAGATTGGAAATACTTCCCCACTGCTAATATGATGTTGTACTTGGGGATAATCTAGCACAATTATCCCATAAATAAAGTGAGTGTTTTATCATTTTTACTATATGATGTCTGAATCCAAAGATTTTTCTAAATATTTATGAAATAGCAAAGAGTTTGCAGCTCAACAATATTATTATTTATTCTTTTTTTTTACCACAGGCACATTCATTAGCAAGTAAGCCACCAGTAATGCGCTTTTTGTGGGAAAAGGCCTGATCCAGTCCTACCAATTTCTAAGACCACTATCTCAGACCTCTCAAGTGAAAATCAGCTTTAAAAAAATAAACAAACTAAACAAGAAAAAATTTGTTTTTTCTTATTGAAAGGCCATGCAAATAAACTTATTACAACAAAGTAGATTCTCTTTCCATCTCCCATTTTTCAAACTAGTCACAATCAGTTTCATTTTTAGTTAGTCAGAAAAACAGTGGTTATGAAATGGTTGTGGTAGGAGTCATAAAATAAGTAGCATCACAAATTTTGAATGATAGATGAATATTCTGAACACTTCATGGATCTATTCTTATGTGCTGAAAGGATATAAAAACAATCTATGTAAATTATTTTGCATTTAAATTTTCTAAACAGAGGTTTACTTGAGGAAAACATACAACATTTTAATTCCATTAAGTTGGTGGTTGGTATTTATCTTCAATTAAAGATAAATAGAGAGAAATTTCTTGTTACAAAACAAGAAACAAAGAGGACATTTTCTTCAGCTCTGGGGAGAAAGAGCAGGAAGATGTTAATAGAAAGAGCTTTGCAGTTTTATTACTTAATCACATCTGGAAATACCTAGCACAAATTTGGTTTTAAAGAAAAATTTATAATTTTAATAGATAATAGCCCTAATTAAAAAATATGAAACTGGTCAGTCTGCAATAGAAATGAATACATTTAAAATCTAATGAGGTTTTATTTTGGAAAATATGCATATTGCTGCCCTCAGCTTAAAACTTTGAGTAAGTTCAATGCTGAACTGGGACAGTTGGGACCCAACTGACTACTGAATGTCTTTGTCAGAAAATGTAATTTCTAAAGATTCATATCATTACAAAAAGGATAACTTTTCACCTGTGTAACTTATGGCAAATAATATTTAGTTTATCATTATCAGAAATCTCTGTAGACTATAATGCTACTTTTCAAGAATTTCAGACTGTAAAATGAAAGTTAACATTAAACATAGGAATTAATTCCTACTTTAAAAATATTATTTATTTAAGACTTGTCTTTTGGTGATTTCAAAGTCTATTTCTATAGAAGAGAGCAACTTTATCTTTAATCAATACTGCCTGACAATTTAAAACATCTTCTCCACGTACTTTATCTTACCTATGTACTCTAGGCTTAGATTAAATGCCCTTTTTTTAGGATTGGATTTTTCTCTTCCCTGGTCATGATCATTAACTTTTTATGTATGATGATGGGTCTGATAGACACCAATATCTGATTTGCGTGTAGTTTTCACAGTGAAGGAAGAATTGCAATATTTATTATTTTACGTGGTGGCTTCTTTGCAGTTTTTTTTTTTTCTGTCAATAGTTGCCAAAGCCTGGGAGGCCTAATTGAAAAAATGTTCCTAATAAATATAAACAAATGCTCTGAACATAGTGTTTGACCTCCAAGTCTGTGCTGGCAACAACACAAATAGGTCTTGATGCAGCTTTTTCTTTGGAAGAGCAGAAGTGGTAACAGCAGGATCATTAGCATGAACAGACTGTAACAGGTCAGTTCTCTTGCTTTGTGAAGCCAGCATTTCTTCCACTCCATTATTCAAGGGGTAGGCAATTTTAAAATTATGATCTCTCCAAGATCTTCCATAGTTGTAACAAAGTGAAGGACCTGTAGGTCAGCCTACTTAGACAAATGTTAAAACCTGGTATTGAGTTGGAGCTGAAAAACAGGAACCTTTTGTGTCCATGTATGAAAAATATTCTGAAAACATGGTCATACTTTTGTCACATTTTGATCAATTGCTACTATGGCATTCTATGATTTAAGATATGTTTATGATGAGTGAAAATCCATCAATCCATCCATCTGGATACACAGTATAATTATGTGACAAGAAGAACTACTTTCCTTGCAAAGTTTCTTGGTTTATTTATTGAGATATTTAAGTTCAAAAATAAAGGGAAGCTAGGGGAGGATTAATTTGCTACATATTTTTCTTTATTTGCATTGTGCTGATCTGTTGGTCTAGGAAAATGAGCTGAAAATGTGTGGAGTAACACAATTACTTATGAATGTTGATGATATAGATTCATATAAATCAGATATGTTATTTAATTTTAGTAAAGCACTTATTCTAACTAGACTGTCTCTTTATGGTAAACTAAATGCATATTTAGGGAGTTAAATATGGAAAAACAAGCTACTAAATTTTTAACAATATTAATCATTCCTGCTCGTTATTTTAATTTAGAAAAGCAGCTGAAACAGCACCAGCAGCCCCTTCTTCCAAACCACATAAATATATCCTTCTGTTTCAGGGATTTGCACACAGCAAAACCAGCAGTGTATGAATCAAGGGAAGAGTAGGTGAGTGAAAGTGATATACACCCAATCTCTCCATCTGACTTAACTGGAGTCTTAAATAGGAAAATATAATAAATATCTGGACATTGTTTTTAATAAGGATTGGTCCTGGTGAAAGTTACTGCGGCACTTCAGGCAGAGTAGTTTCCATGGAGCAAACTGGCTTCTTAGACTATGACGGAAACTGGATGTTTAGATGGCGTTAAGTTCTTAAAGAGCAATTCAAAGCGGCTACTGGTCAGAGACACAGGAGTTTCCATGAGGAGAAAGTCATAGCTCATAATAAACTGCTTTTCATGCTTCCTTTGATTAATATAAATGTTGTTTCCAGCATAATAACTACTACAGCTTCAGCATTTCCTGTTGGAAGCTTAATGAACTGGATTCTTGTAAGAGGTTTTAAATTATTTTTTTCTTTAATTCAGTAGATTTTAACATTTCTTTGCCACTATGAACTTTATTCATTGCAGGACAGAACTGGATGGTATAACTTCAGTGAAAAAAAAGACCTTCTAAAAGTTATAGGTAGCCTAGATCTTTTTCTTTACTTTTAAATTGACACACAAATAATTTTCATTTTTGTGGTCGCATTCCTTTTGCTTCTGCTTTCACTTTCTCCAGAGTACAATACCTCCATAAAATAAATAATCCTTGACAAACTGCAGACAATAGCTAATCCTTATCCAGCACATGAAACACGTGATTCTGGAAAGGTGTTCCAGAACTTATTGATGACATTTCTTGAAATGCATGTTTTATGAAATGAAAGACAACTTTTTCTTGTAAATCTACCATTAGTTATTTTCAGTTTTCTAAATATGTATACATGGTGGATAATAACCATTTATATGCCTCAGTGTTTTAAAGCTGGAAAGACCTTTTATTTAGCTAAGAACTTTTCGTTTCAGAGGTTACATTTGCACTCTAGACTGCTTCCACACTGAATAAATGTGGAAAATATGGGGGTTTTTTTCTTGCTTAACAGTCCTCCCATATCCCAGATTCCACAGTTTACGTGCAAACTCTGTGTTTAAATCCACTCAGCAATGTCAATGATCTCCTTGATATATCATTTATATATTGCTCTGAGTAAAAGAACCACAAGAATGATAAGGATTCATAAGTATGTAGCATATATTGTTCTACTAAATGATTGTATGTAGTCAAAAAAAGCATTCAACTTCACTGTGTCTTCATTTGAACTGACTCAACAACTGGATATAATGAGCAGAGAAGAGAGGACTGAGAATATATTTGTACAATTGAACTGTGCTGTTTTATGTATGTGTAATTTGAGGATAACAATGGTGCCTTCCGTTGCTTAGAAGGAGAGGATGAAATGAAGTGAGAGTCTCAAGCAGGAACAAAGAACTGAAGATTTCATTAGTGATTAATGGTCTCACTATTTTGCTTTTCTGAAGATAAAAAGAGGACTCTTGGTACAGGGCAGACAGATAAGTCTTTTGCATAACTAATGGAAAATGAGCAGAACACCAGAAACTGTTCTATTAAGAAACTTGTGAGATTATATTTACAAGCTGTAGAGAGGTAGCTTAAAGGCTAACATTCTTCCTTACTTTGCACTTCACTTTTTATATTTATAAGGCACTTTGGAAAGTGTGTTATGCACTGCACTATTGTCAGAGGTTGATTTGTGGTGCTGTATTGAGCCTGTTTTGCCTTTAGGGTACAAGTCCTCTGAAGCACTATTCTGAATGTTTGGCACAGTTCAACTATTGTAAAATCACCATGTACAGGTAACAATAAAGTAATAATAAAATAATGTTCTGGTTTGCTCCTAACTCTGTGCTCTAGACTGACTCAATAAAAAATGTATTTTAGTTCACATTCAAGTGAAAAATACAGTAATATACACACTGAACATGTAGCAATACAAGATTACTTAGTCTGATTTCAGACTTTTCTTTGTTATTGAAATACAATCTTAAGAGAGAGTTCGTTAAGAGTGTGGTGTTAGTATTTCCACTTTATCATCTGGATATATTCAATTTACAGTGAAGAAGTTCCAGAACTATAAATCTGAGAGTTTTTCTTGCCTAGATGAGTGGAAGCCATAGGCTGTGATTTTTCATTACTTTCTGATGGTCCATTAAGCAACTATTCTACCTATAACCAAGATGTGTTGCAGTTCAAACCAAAATTATGGGTACAATGCACAAATCAAGGTAAGGTTCTTTGATCTATATTGCATCAGGGATCAAATTAGAAAAATATTATTGGCCTTTTGTCCCAGACAGACATGAGGGGCAATGAGATAAGGAGAGATGGCCTAACACAGTCACAGCTCTGTGACTTAAACTCATCTAGCAATTAAGTTGGCCCTTTCTTTGTATAACAGAGGCTAGGCTATCATTTCCTTTTTACCCACCTCTCTGGGGATGACTGCTGTTAATCCTCAACATTTCTCTCCCTCCAGCTCTGTTTTACAGCTGGTCCCTTGTCCTTGACTGTGACTGCTTTTGCCCTCCTTACCATTCCAACCCCCAAGGTCTAGACCAATATTGACCAGATCTTATCAGAGATACCTAACTCAGATGTCTGGGCTCCATCCTGGATCCTGGGCTCCAGTCATCAGAAAGAAACTCTCCCTGTTAAGCCACCTCATAGAAGAGCTGAAAGTGCCTTTTTCTTTCTATCATCTGTAGCACTGAGGATGAAAAATGTAAGCATCTCAGCTAAAGTCATTTTGTGTAGGTATGAGCCTAACACCAAAAGCTGTTTTGCATCAGTTTCTTAGGCACCTTTTTCTGAGAATGTTTCTGTCCATATCACAGACAATGAATGTACTTGAAAAAAATACTTGCATACAAAACCAAAACCATGACCTTACTGTTCAGCTCTTGATTACTTTTTCTTCTTGAGTCTTTCTTCCCCTCGCCCCAGCTCTCTGAGCCTGGAAGTGAAAAGCTTTTCCCAGACCTGAAAATGTCATCAACTGCATTAGCCAAACAAAGTAAAATCTGACTTTTATTCAAACCACAGGTAGAAGATACTGATAGAGAAGAGAGGGAAGATAGCTGGGGGAAAAAAACCAACTACCAAATCTGTACATGCAACTCTGGTGTTTGGTTCCAATGCCTCCTTCCAGGTGGTTTTGCCCTCTCTCCACTCCTGATCACAGCTCACAGAAAAAAAGCCTTGAGGCAGCCATAAATTCTTATATGAAGGAGTCATATTTTCCCATCTTTGACTTTGCAGGTTGTATATTCTGGCCTTTGTACCTTGTCCCTCCTTTTCTCTACTTCACCCCGTGATGACACAGAAGGTACTGAATATTGCGTGCACATATACACAATTGTGGTAGACACACTACTGTTTGAGAGCCTCTCAAAACATGTTCACTTTCACCAATTTAGTTTATTCTTCTCTGTTGCTCTTCTATCCTGTACGAGCCCTGCAGCTACCATCATGAGCATCACTGTAATATGTATTGCCATTCCAGCCACAGGGTAAGTAATGTGACTAACATTTGTCACATACACTGTAGTTTGGTCTCCCATCTCCAGGTACATCATATTAAATATATATGTATACTTTATGACATTCACAAAGAATATAGACTCATAACATATACATTGACTTCTTTCGCTGTTACAGGAAGATTTGCAAACCTGCCATTTTATCCTAAATCTCTATTATGCATGTTGTAAAATTTAAAATAACTTTGTAATCTCAGACTCCACAACTACAGCTTAAATAAACCTTCTTAGCACTAGTAGACCAGAAATATTTTATGTAGCATCAAGTCAGACAGTAGTTTTCACATCATAATTCATGATGAATGATATCTGGAGGATAGCATTTCATAGGGGTATATCGACACCATGGTCAAAATGCTTTGTTTCTTTCAGTATGAGTTATTTAAGCAGGAAAAGATAAATCCCAGATATGAATTCATACAATTCTCTACAAGACTATGATTCTCAAATTGCATTAGTTTTGAAACCCAGTTATCCATGTTGTAGTTCATAAAGCATTGTACTATACCTGTCTACTTAGGAGGACTAGGAAAACCTTAAAAACTGCCTATGTCCCTAAAATGCAAAGAAGGAATGATTCATACAAGCAGACTTGTTAAGTCTGAAATGAAAGTCTAAAGAAAAATCTAACATGGTGCATCCAGACATTGGTGTATTGCCATAATTTTTATAGGGATTTCATATGTCAGCCAAATTATATTGCAATGCTATGCATCCTAAAGTCAGATCATCACTTTGCCATGAAGGAAAAATAACAAAATTTCATTGCAGGGTCTGACATAAGGTGCTGTCAAACACAGGGCTTATAACTGTGACAATGGCAGCTGTTCCTTTGGCAAACAAAACATCTGGGAAAACTACACAGAATGAGATTTTATCATCTTTCTCACACACCATGATCTGAATGGGCATATGCCCAAAATATTAGCCATGTGGATGAGGGAAGCTTCTAGAGCTGGTAACCTATTTAAGTCTGTATTGTATGCTCAGTCTGCTCTTGCTAAATGCAGAATGCTGACCAGCTGAGAGGAAAACACCATAATATTCTATGAGGAAAAATGATCTGCTTGGAATTTATTGCAAATGCATAAGTGTATTTCATAAGCTCAGCCTCCCTAGTCCAAGGGCATCCTGGCCTAAGCAGGTTAGATATTTCTCTGAAGGAGTTTGACTCATATAAGCAATCTGCTATCTCCTGAAGAAACTTCAACCAACATAAGGCTCTAAGAACTAAAGGTTTGGTTTTTCTTTCTCAAGGAAGTACAGTCAAAGACGGGAACATTGGAGAAGGGGTGGAGTGCCAGACATTGCAGGAATGCCAGCTCAAGATATATTTTAAACTACAGTTTAGTTTTGAGGTTCACCAACAAAAAAAAAGTTCTTTAAAAATTTGGGAGTACCAGAATAAAGTAGGGGCCAATCACCATGATGTATTCCAACTGGGACACAGAGAATTTCTCCTTCAAAAGAGTATTTTGAATTTGTACACAAAATACTAGGCTCTTACCTCCCCAAAATACCTATCACAACCTGTCTAAAGAAAATTCATTTTGTTGTGTACAGGTAAAATACTAAAATTCCAGGGCACAGAGATGAGGAGGTAATGGTATAACGTTGGGAAAACAGTACCAGGAATCCTGTCCATATCATATATGCAATCAACTGGTTAGCCAGGCCAATTTTTCACAAGAGAACAGGCTGTAGAAATTTCTGTTTGATTTTGCCATATGTGGAGAAAAAACTTTCAGATGTGCAACTTTGACTGCCATTTTAGTCTGCATATTCTGGCTCTTTTTGGTGTGCACACATCATATGATCATAATTATGAACATAATTATGCACATAATTATGTTCATAATTATGCATGAAGTATGTAAAACAAAATTATTGTAACCAAAACATTGATCCTTAATATGACAACTATTATTGCAATTATACATAAATACATTAATGTTTCACATTTTAAATTTTACATATATCATAGATATGTAAAATATTTTATGAGTATTAATATCTATATTTTTCCATTTTTTATATTTTAAATAAATTCAATCTAGTAGTTATCAAAATAATTAATATTAACAAAATAATATTAGCAATTGATAACTAAATATTTAAAAGAAATCTGCATTAAAAAAGAGGGAATAGTGGTGTTAAAAAAGAAAGAATAGGGTTTTTGACCTAGCAACTCTCTTTATTGAATGCCCTGTCTCTGCCTGCTGTTCAACAAACAGGCTGTAGTCTGTAAACAGCTTTAAATAGTTGAAGCCAAATAATGCAGCAGTGCAAAGATCAAAGCAGTCCAACTCTCAATTATTCCATCTAATAAATATAAGTCTTTTCCACATTAAAAACACTAAGCCTGGTGTAAAAAATAAAAAAGCCCATAAAGAAGAGTAAACTGTCCTCTATAAATCATCTTTCAGAACCATTTTGAAAAGACAGACAAATATGAAAAAAAGTCACCAGTGTTTGTTTTGATTTGCAATCAAATGATCTTTAAAATTCATAATTAAAAAAGCCATGACCTTTAAAAAATTAAACAGAAAATTAGAAGCACCTGTGAAATAGTTACTAAGGTTTAAAACAAATCCACAAAAACAAAGGTCAAGAAACAAATATGTTTGTTATCAGAAAAACTCTAGAATTGTCACTTTTTTTTTTTAGAAATAAACCAGAGCAAAAAGGTACAGTGCTATTACAATTTAATTACCTTTTTCCATAAAGTATGTATTAACTATCCAGTCTGTCAGACCAATCACGATCTCCTCTAGATATATGCAGGATATTTGGAAAAGGATTGGCTTTACAAGTCCAAGGTTCTGTCAGCAATTTATCCTACCTAGTAAGTTTGTTAGTTTAATCGAAGTAGAGAGAGTGGGCAAATGTTATATACACTGACAACCATATTCTGATAACTTATTTCCTGGCACTTATCTATAGTCTGCCTTGAAGAAGTCAACACAATTTGGAAAAAAAAAAATTCACTTTGATTAAGGTTATCAGAAATAAGTTCCCAAAAGTTGCATCCAAAAGAGTTTGTCACAAAATGTAAAGCAAGTCATCTTTTGATCAGCCGTTGAAGAATAAGGGAGATACTTGCATATTTATGTCTGGCTTATCATGCAAAAAAAAAAAAAAAATCAAAACCCAAATTAAAAAAAAAAAACAACACAACAAAAAACAACTCCAAAACCAAAAAAGAAACCCCACCACCAATCAAATCAAAAAAACAGAATGAGGAATAAAAAGCTTACAATAAAAAAATGGAACTATGTTTTAGAGCTTAGGTCATTCTCTATTGTAGAAATAAGTCATAAATTTTTTATAGTTTTTTCTGATGTTGTAACATGCTCATCACAAATTATAACCAAACAATAACAACAACAACTTTCAGAGGAAAAAAATGAAAACCTAAAATTAATACTTGCCGTAATTCAAACTAGTATCAGATCCTTCATTTAGATATTGTTTCTTTTTCTATTATCATGAAATTCAAAACTAGCCATAAGATAACAGATTCACAGCAGACCCAGGTCTCTGTAAGATTGGAGTACTGAAATATCTCCAGCAATCAAGATCAGTGAGAGAATAAGGCTAAAGGAAAAAGAGATACTTCAAATTAATATCCAGACCTAACATTCACAACATTTCTGTTGGCCGTAAATTACGTATAATCTGCCCTTCTGCATGTACAACATTTATCTGAAGAATAAAAAGAGTTGTCACCCTTAATGAGCTATCCCATGACCCCTTCCAATTTATTTCCACAATGCCAACTGTGTTTACTGCACTGAAAATATTTCCACATTAAAGGCCATACCATGGAAAACATTAGCAAGGACTTTGGCACCATGCAAATTACAAGTTCTGTAGTTTATTTTGCTAATCATTTACTCTGATGGTAGGCAAACTAAAATAAGTGGGAGGGAACAACTGGCCACTTTTTGAAATAAGAAAATGAAATAAAACAACTCTCAGCAATTATTACTGTGCCCCAGTTTATTATTAATATAAAAAACCTTTTTAAGGTATGACATTAAGATGCAGATACCTCAGTCTTTTTATTTCATACATGATTCTTTCACACACATATAAATGAACTTTAAGTTTCAAAATTAAACTCAGCATGTCCCAGAAATTGCAGTTCTGAAATTAAATTTCTTCTTTGGATTTCAATGTTATAAACATAATATATAAGGAGCTCATTTATCCTAATTCAATCTCCCAAAAATTAGATATTCATATCTAATCTGGACATTTCTATTATGGAAGAAGCAGATAAGGAAAAAGAGCAATTCATCCATAAATAGACAATAAAAAAAATTTCAAATGTCAAGATTAGACTTAGACATCTGAGTCTTACATGACTAAAATTGATCAAAAGATATCCAACACAAGGTGACATTACATGCCTGATGAGAGGATAAAATAGGTTGCATTTGGGAATAATCAAATTTTGGGAACCATGTGTACAAAAAGAACGGACTTTGCTAAACATTGACTCCCTCTGTACAAGCCTAATTTTTAAAAACTTTATTTTGAAGGATATTTCAAAGTGCCTGAAGTTCCCAGATGTAATCCATGGACTGAAGATTTTAACTCAAATTTGATAGTTAACAATTTCACTCATTTACAATTTCATCAGGAACATTGCCAAAGCAGCCATCTTTGAGTCTTTGTCTATAGAGGATTATTAGGAGCAGTGGCTTCCAAACATTCCTAAGCATGAATTCTGCATCACCTGAAAAGCTGGGTCTTTAAACCTGTTCTTTTGCTTTATTAGCTCAAGAGACTTTCTAAGATTAGATTAGGTTGAAGACTACCTATATGACATATATAATTGTCTTTAAATGCAATTTTCCATCTGGAAACAGGAAGGTAATTTACTTCCCAGGCACCATCAAAATTTCTGTGGTCCAGCAGAAAAAGTTTCACAAAATTATCAGTGGTAAACACATTACAAGTCCAAGAGCTATGTGGGTCATACAAATACACTCTTCTCAAGGGGTGAGTTGGCCCACTTACAGGCTAAATCACCCTTTGAAACTCCTTTCTCTCTCTTCACCATCAAGGGAAAGTAGGACAACCACCTTCCTAAATAAAGACCAAGGTTAAGTGCCTGAATATAGTAATGTAAAATCAGTTTTGAAATAAATGTGTTCATGAGGAAATTATTTCTTAATAAATAAGGAATAGCTATTGCTATCTGTAGAGGACATTATAGTGTTTTCTCCTGAGAAATAAGGGAAATATTAGCAAGATCAAGAGAAGTTCTATATCTACTAAACAAGAGACACCAGATGTGAGTGAAGAATAATTCTGTGTGCAGGCTGGATTTTTAACAGCTAAAACAAGTTTGTATGGAGCTGAAAAAATTTATTGCACCATTAGCTTGTACAGAATAATAACTTACTCTACAAGAAGTGCTTTGATAAAGAATTGTCACCAAGAGTTAGAAATCAAGGGCTAATGGAAGCATATATTCAGTATGCTCACTAAAATACTTCAAAACTGCATTTAAATCTCCAAATAGTCTGTCCACAATATTATTTTTCCTTCTGAAAAATATATTAATTTGCATCAGCCGTAAATCAGTGATTCTCTTTCTTACATTAAAAGTATTTCAAAATATTATATCTCTTTAGAAGTCTTCCCACAACAACAAAAAACTCACCGAGTTTAAATGTACTCTTGCAAATTGATTTGCACTTTGCTATATTAACAGAAAATCAGAACAAATGGAAAAAAAAGCCAGTTTATGCTCATCTTGGCAATTCGCTTCATCTTTGCAATTTGGTTAAAAGCATAGAATTATAATTGTGTTTTTGCAACACTTTCCTTGCATTGATTTGCTAAATTTTAGACTTTTCTTCAAGTAAAATACTATGTGCAGTTGATAAGAAATACTTTACAGTGTTTCATGGATATGTGAGACAACAGCAATTCAAGAAGCATTGCTTGAATTGCTTCAACAAGCAATTCAAGCAATGCAGGTCATTAACAGAAATCCTTATTTTGACAGATTCCAGCAGATCTGACCATGAATGTATTACTTATCCACTCTGTAGAATTTACTCAACTAAAAATAAAGTACTGCTTAATTTGGACAAAGATTGGGGGAATATGTTGCCTCTTACTTTACATGTACTTTATCATATTTAGGCAGAATGGAGATGCTCAAGGAGGAGGTTGGGGTAGAAGTGAATTTCCATAGGGTTAGTAATCATAGAGAAGAATGTCTTTCATGTCTGGCATTCAATAAATTCTCAAACATAAGTTTGGCATGGAAAAAGAGACATCACAAAAAATAAAAGTATTTCATGTCAGAACTATTCTAAAACTAGTAGGCAGTGACACTTCATTTATCAAGGAAAATAAGTTAAAATACCACCTCTGCAATTAAAACAGTCTATGAGATTGAAATAAAAGAAAAAAACCCAAAGCCCTTGGCTAATGCCTTTTCATGTTCTGTTCACCATTTGCACAATATGCTTAGTATCACAAAGCCCTTACAGTTAATCGAGTTTTTTTTATGATTGTAATCAAATAATCAAAAAAAATGTGACAACCACCCATAACAGTAAATAAGGAACAAAGTAAATAATTAATCAATAATATAAAAATAAATATTAATGAAGAGGGATAGCAATGCGTTATGGACTATCACAAATTCAGATGTGACCAGAATAATTTTATTATAATCTTCAGATGTTATGGAACATTTGAGTGTTGATTCATATGAAAGTGGGGTATAGCCTTATCATCCTGAGGGAGAAAAAACCATCTAAAGTAACAAAATATTTATCCAAGCTTTCCCATACATACTCAGGTAGCCAAATGCCTGTGATGGTGCATGAATACAAGCCTACCTCATTCATTTTAAAGAAATCTCTATGCCTTTGTACAGAGATATTATACATGGCACAGTCCTGGTTCAGATATGTGTGAAAGTGTTTTAATGCTCTTTAGCAGCACAAACTAAAACTCCAAACTTACAACTGTCTCCATAGCATAAGAGATGAATCATTTGCCTTAGTGAGTGGGTTAGATGTCTGAAGTCCAGATAATTGCATACACTTTTTTTTAGTTATTACTGGAGCAAGAAAGACACCTCTGGAGAACATTTATTCCTATCTGAAAACAGATATCTAAGATGAGAAAAACCAGTAGACTTCCATTGGCTATAGAAGGAGTTGACATCACTGTCTTAGACTTAATGACCAACTTTCAGACAGCTGAAACTGGAGAAAATAAACACTATCTCCCAAAGACAAGAGAAGACCCACTGACAGAAGCCTAAATAAAGTTGCATTTTTCCAGATCAAAATGCTCTAAGCTGCAAATACATAATATCTAATTAACAAAAATATTCTGAGACACCACAGGTAGCTGTTGTGCCCCTGCGCGTGCTTTGGACACCACCCCTTGTAGTCAGAAGGAAAGTGTAGGTGCCAGGGAAGGTCTCAAGAGTTGCATTCTAGACAGGAAAATGTCTGGAGACATCATGACTCTCCAAAGGCCTGCAGACACCCATCACAGCACTGTTTATGGAAATATATTTCTCCTCATGAAGGGCTTCACAACAAGCCTGAAAAAAAGAGATTGCTAATTTAGGCAGACTGGATCCTACCACAAGAGTGTTCAGTAGTAACAGTTAGTCTTCACTTTCTTGTTTCATCTTTTATTGCACTACTGCAACATAAATATTGTTTCTATAGCTTAATTATCAACCCCTTAAAATCCCTGTTTCAGCAATGGCATTGGTGTTAGCATCTCAACCATTATAGCATAACAGTGCCATGATAATTGTCATTGTAGAAACAGATCTTAACAGCAAGGCAGAGTGGTACACTCATTAATTCATTTGCCTGATGCAGCCAGGAGTCAGATACAGCTCCAAGTCTAAAGGTCAGAAGTCATATCAATCTGCTTCATAAATGTTGATTTTAGCGAGATGCAATGTCATAAGAGGAGAGCAGCAAAAAGCTTCCGTGTTTATACAGTGACCCTGAAGCAACAAATTGAAAATGTTAATATCCATTTAGATTAACTTTCTATAACTTTTATTTTTAATGTAATGATGATAAAAACACCCTGAGGAAAATTCATTCAATTAACACCTGATTAACAGATTTGGCTGTGGATTTGTTGCTGGTACTGCATTTAGAGAGTTAGCTTGAAAGAGTATGTCACATATACTGAAGCTTTCTGTTACTTACAAAGTCAATATCCTAACTTTAGGCTGTAGTGGCAATATGTAAAGACTTTTTTGTTTTGCTCTGTGAGCTTAAGCTTGCAGAGCTCTCCCCTTCTTGCTTCAGAAATGTAGGTTGCCTCAAAGCTGGTGCATTTAAGCTATGAGACAACTCATATGACCTGGACATGAATTAATGATTAGTTTGCTGTGTACCTTAAGCAATGTTTACATGACAATATATCCTTTTCCTTATCCATGAGGTGGCAATAGTGAACATTGCCAAATTCAACCATGATACAACATTGTACTGTTTGAATAAAGATAAGCACTGAAAACATAAACATTGAAAAACTATTGGACATCAAACACCACACTTACCCATACATTAATATATATATGTTTTCTTTTTTTCTGTGTCTGTGCCTTGTCTAGAAGCCTTGAGTAACTGAAGTTAACTTTTCTTACACTGCTATTAACTGACTGAGTTCACAAGCTTGATTAGCTTGAATGAATGAAGACAAAATACAGTTGAAAGCTGTCATCATTTACGTAGTCATTTATTTATGAGGACTATTGTTCTTTAGAGGACTGGAAAAATCTTTCATTAATTAGTTATGCTTTTTCTCATCCAATATGTTTACATCTTAACATACATACACGTCAATTTATAAAACTAATTGCAGATGCTGTGTCAGTGTTTTCTGTCATCTCCTGTGTTAACAAAGTTTTAAAGTTCAGATGCGTATAAATCCATAAACACCATGCTGGTACGTTTCCTTCCCATTTCAAGCTTTTTTTTGGCAGACAATGTTTAAAAGCTTTCTCAGAAATAACCTCAAACACATGATGCACACAGAAATGGGGCTCAATCAGCACCCAAAAAAAGGCTACTTAAAATAGAGTCATTTCTCTTAATATATGTATTACTAGCAAAACAACTACTGCTTTCCTACATGAAGTAACACAATATCCCAGTCCTGCCTCAAACTATGACCCTGCCCTGAACAAATTGTGCTCATTATGCACATTTCAAGAGATAGAAACCCTTCAGGAGATATTCTAGAAGCAAAATACTTCATTCCTCTAGGACAAAACACAGGTGAACTCACAAAAAGGTCACAAGCTGAGAGGTTGATTATTGCTGCCTGACTTTCAATAGAAGCTGGATTAGAGGCAGTGTAGATGGTTTTGGCCATTGACTTGAATGGCCTTTGCAGTTAATCACTGCTGGCTCGTTAGCCAGCCCAGCCCAGCTGCTTGGATCAGCTCTTGGGCAGGTAGCAAGCAATCAAGACACAGTAAAACATAAAGCAATGATCATTACAGAAAATGAATGGGGAAAAGAGAGAATAACCCTCATAAGTAAATCTGAGAGCATCATTACATGATTGATGTTGGGCAGTTTGCTCGTTTTTTTTTCTTTCAGACACAACAGCACTGGCAATTGGGAACCAAGCAATAACAAATCAATCCTATTGTTCCCCAGTGTAATTAGGCCCTAATATTTGGAAAAGACTGCTATCATGTTTTCTAGAAATAACAATATTCCCTGTCATATTTTACAAACCTATTAAAAAAAACAAGGACTTTAGAATGCAGACTGCATTCATCAAATCCTATCTGAAACACTGAGTACACTGGAGATTAGAAAACAAAACTTTTTTAAAACTTTTTTAGCATGGGCAAAACTATTTTTTCTTGTCACTCTCTGAGGTTAAAATGCTTTGAACTAAAAATTAACAAGGAAAAAAAATCAATCATTATGCACCCATCCCACAGGCTTAAAACTTCCACCCACAACTGTGATGCTGAAAAGAAGCTACCCTGTCATTAAGTATGTATGTCCTTAAGTGTCAGGAATGAAGTCTAGGAAATTGTATTACAGACAAGCTCAAACAGTAAGAGCATTCAGATTTAAGTCCCTCAGAAAATGGAGACTCAAATCACTGTAATAATACCTATTCCTGCCATAAGGAAAAAAAAATAGACTAAATGATTCAGAAGTTTCATGAGCAGAAAAATTGTGTGCTGGGAAAGAAACAAAAATAAATCCACAGTTTGGAATGATTTGTAGTTGCCACATCTCCTTCCAGCATTAGTATAAAAATTCTGAAGTTGGCTACCAAAGGTCAGCAAGGTAGTGCTGGTTAATACATGGAGAAATAGAAAGCTGACCTCTGTACATCAAATAACATCTCAGAAGAGAAAATTATTACTTATTACACAACTTTAATTGGCTTTTTTTTGTTGTTTTGATTAAATTAAATGGGTTGTCGAGATTCCTTTAGTCGCTTTAATAGTTCTACAATGAAATTATGTGGAAACTACAACACCACTTTCTCCATCATAAGCAAAAAAATAAAAGATATGACAGAATGATGATAGTACATGCAGACAAACTGTGTGTACCAAAGTGAATTGTAGAGTGGTCTTCAACTATATTTTTCCAAAAAAAACATAACATAGGCAGGAAACAAATTAACCATTTCCAAGCAAAAATTTTAACCAGCTATGTTTCCACAGCAAAAACCAGAATAATTATGATCCCTCAGCTATACATTAATCTAATTAAACTTACATTAGGCTTAACATTTCTGGGATTAACAATTTTTTCACACCAAACTTCATGACAACGACCCTCTATTTATATTAAAATATTCAAAACCCATGGAGCTCAGAGATAGGTTGCTGACCATGGTTTTAACTAGCTTCCATAAAGCTAACAAAAAGAAAAAAATTAAGCTTTGCAAGTATCTATTACATATCAAGTAAATTCACAATACACATAGAGTTCTTGGTGTTTATGTGTCTGCAGCTATATCCACAGAAGGAAAAATTACAAAGCCTACATGTTTATCCCAGTGTAATACCCAATCTCACTAAATCACTACCTATAAAAAAGTCACTTTTCACTAATCAGAGCTTTTTAAGATTTATTTTTAATGCACCCATTCTAGTGCCAATGCAGCTCTACCTCATGGAAACCAGCTTAAAGGTTTGAGACTAGCAGAAGCCTTTCTGTGCACACCTGTGCCAAATATTCATATTTGAAGGGAAAGGTTTATGGATGTTCTCAGCACCCACACCCTAATTGCCCATGGACCCCAGACAAATTGCTGTGCAAGACTAGAAGAAAGGGATGGATACTAGCTTAGTTATACAATGCAAATAAAGCCAGCATACCTGAGAGAACTCCTGTTACTCTAAGTAGCTTTTTTCTCTTTTGACAACTACACATTTATGCACATTCCAATTAATAGACCATTTCAACACAGTGTTGTAATATCAGAATACCAGAAAAGAAAGCAAAGCACCATGGTGAATGATACCCCAGACCTGGACATTTTACAGAGAATTAGGCCACCAGTAGAAATATGAATTTATCTTTGCACATTTGCTTCTTGTCTGCAGTTACAGCAGTGGCTGTTCCATCATGCTGTTCCACCAGTTTAGATAGTCTCCTTTCAGATGAAAAACATCTGAAGCCAAAGCACTGAAAATCCTCTTGCTCTTCTATTTCTCGGTTGTTAGGCAGCTGGCACTCTAAGTGGGCCAGACTTAGGCAACTTTCTTCATTGTTATTCTGAATTCTTCTGGGTCTGTTCACTGAAAATGGCAAAATGAAAGAAACTCAATTTTGTCAAGCTCTGTGGACCTTCTCCTAAGCATGACAGAGAAGCAGTCTTCAGCTTGGTTTACCTCCACTGGTGGTGAGAAGGAATGTCTTCAGATGAGCATGTCCTGAGTTCTTCAAACAGCAATTTTCTACAAAAGCTGTGGAAATCTGCAGGCTCTCCCCCTCTCGAGTACTTTCTCTGACAACAGCTGACACAGTTTGCAGTTGGAGCTTTGCAAACCCATTATTTTTCCTCACCTTTTTACCAAAGGCTGATCCCAGCTGGGCTGCCAGCATTTGGAGCCAGTCTGCAGGTTTAGTCTCACTGCAGCCATCACGCAGGTAAGCCCAAAAGCTAAAGCATATCAAAGCTAAACTACTCCCCAGATATTTTCCTTCCTTAATTAACTTTTTTTTCCTTTTTTCTCAAAACTCTCATTGTACTTCCATTGGTTTCAAAAAGTAATACAGAGAGTTCTCTTGTGAGTAATTTCAGCCCTATAAAATTTGCTCAATTACCATGAAGTGCCATGTAGGAGAGAGGAAAATGTCTCTGTATTCAAAGGCATTTAGTTTGAAGCCTACCAAAGTTCTATTTTTCATTTATAAATGCAGTCACCTCTCCACCAATTACATTGCTAGTTCTACCTTTTTAAAGAATCAAGTGGCCAGGCA
This sequence comes from Molothrus ater, assembly GCF_012460135.2. Taxonomy (NCBI): domain Eukaryota; kingdom Metazoa; phylum Chordata; class Aves; order Passeriformes; family Icteridae; genus Molothrus; species Molothrus ater. The sequence goes on from NC_050479.2 coordinate 37,940,638, forward strand.
AAGAAACTACAAAAAACCCCTGACTTGTTGGTCATTTAGGAACAATATCTTCAGCTGCAATACCCAGAAAATCCTCTTGCTACTGTCACTGCTACTCAAAAATAAATATGGGTTGTGGAGGAGATGCATTTTCTTCAAAATGAAAGATTCTGTCTCCATTAGTTTTCTCTGACCCCCAAAGACAGAGTGAAGATATATAATTAAACACTTAGAAAGCTTTAAAAATATTTACCACTAGTTTTCTCACCAGGCATTGATGCATTTGAGCACACATTACAGTAGACCAGTGTCAGAGGAAAACTTATAGCATAAGGACTACAGAATTTGGTTTGTATGAAGTAGATACATGCAAAACATTTTTTGATGGCTTTGTGACTGAAAAAGTAAGAAGAGCAAAGAAAACTCTGAAAATCTTTCAATTGATTAAAATAAATTACAAAAAATAAATTTGATTATATCTTGATGTTGTTGACTTTAATAATAGTTTCTGTTTTAGCTCGAGGCAAATTCTACAGACTGATTACAAAAGCAATGAAAAAAAGGTGCTGACACAACGTCAACTTTAGAGTAATAATTGCACTGCTATAATAATCTGTTTAATTGTTTATTGTAATTAAATTCTCATGCACACCAGACTTGCAATTTTCTTTTCCATGTCAGCAAGGTTTCCTTTTATAGAACAGTTTGCCCAAAGCAACCAGTGACGTTACTAGACAGACATTAATCAAAGGACCCTGCAAAGCTACACCTGGTATCCTTGAGGCAAAATGTTTGCCAAAACACAAAACCCACATAAATCGATGTATGGTGGTTATGGTGGCATTGTCATGCTTGAAAGCAAAAATTTTATAATTCATTTTTAAGTATCTATTATAAAGTATTATTCATGAGCCAATATTATTCACTTAATGACCAAAATGCCTCACATTGTGAAGACTGACAGCTAATTATAATTAAAAACCGATAATTTTCCCATATCCATTTTCCAGATGTTAATGTAAACTAGATTGACAACATAGATAGACATAACAAAGGAGTCTAAGAGAATTCATTTGCACCTGCTCAATACCAAAACATCACAGAGGTCACCAGAAAATTCAGAGTTAATTTTAAGATTTTGATAAGTTGAAATGACATCTGGCCTCGAAGGAACATTGAGGGCTCTATAAAAATTTATACCACCAAAGAAGCCTGGATTTAAAAAAAAAAAAAACCCTAAAGATAATTACTATTACTTTCACATAGAGCATCAGTAATGTTGAAGCTTAATGTGAAATAAACACTTGAGTCAAGTTAATCTGATGCTAAAATGATTGGGCAATTTATTACAGCTTAAGAAGGACATTGCCACCAGAACAGGAAATAAAGGTTTTAAAACTTGGGTAATTATTTTCAATCAGAGCTGCTTTCAAGGTCAAATGTTTAATACTAGCCATTATTTTCTCTCTGCTAACTTTGGCAGGCATTTCACATGTCTCATCCATAAATAATTAAAGAAGTAACTGCTGTATCAGCTTAGCCTTTGGATTAAAATTTGAGTGTGCAAGGTAAAGATTTTATTTTATTTTTATTTTTTTTTCAAAGAGAGCAACATGTAGTTTATCTGGCCTAAAAAATAGTCTACTGCTTTCTAGTTCAACAATATAAACATTTCCTAATAAGCTTGCTCTGTGATTTATTTTTCCTTTTGGACTATACTCAGCTACTTCAGCAAATTGAGACAAATAAACCTGAAAGCTCTCTGTAAAGGCAATCTGCTAACATGCACACCAAAGGAATTAAAAAGAATTTAAGCTGCTGGCAGGCAAAGATGAAGTAATATTTGATGTGGGTTTGTTCTACTAGTATTGCAACTATTTGTGAAGAGAATGGAGGGACTAGGTTTATTTTCAATTTACTTGCTCTTATACAAAATTCTAGATCTAGTAATGACTTTATATTAGTTAGATACTTATATCAGATTGAACTCCACAGACTGGAAAGTTGGCATCAAAGCAAATCAAAATAAATAAAGGAAATGAGTTTTAATACAATGTGTTGATAAATTCTGAAATGCACATTACTTTCTGAGCATCAGCATCTTTCACTAGAGTTGATGTCCTCAGTATTAATCATATTTGGTTTTTCACCAAAATTAGGAAAAGGTCCTACACAGCTAAATACATACAGTCCAATTCAGTAGTTGAAGCACATGCTTAGAACTTCCTTTAAAACAAAATTAATGAGCATTATAAGACATGTTAGTTCTAACACTAAGCAAATTTTAAATGTTTTCCTGTCTATTCTTTCTGTTTTGTGAGTCTACTTGATTAAAATAATTGTTCTTTACAGGCATACAAGTAATATGGGGAGACAGCCAAGGAATCAGTATTTTACAAGTGATTAAATATAAGTTGAGGTAATTTTTTACATGTCACAATTTCAACACTAAGAAGTCAAAAATTGAAAGGAAGCCTTGGAAATAGTAATAAATTAGAAGAAGAAATCAAGCACAATATTTAGGTATATTAATATAATATAATGTTTTAAAAAGAAGGGGGAAAGGGAGCCAGGGAAGTAGGATTACCTTTGGCATTGATGAAAATATATGGCATTTAAACACAAAAGGACAAAAATTCTGTGAAACCAAATAGCTACATCCCTTTAAAAAGTGTTTTTGAAAATTTAACACAGTAGTATTTTTACTGAGGCCCACAGTCAGCAAAATAATAAGCAATTGCCTAATTTAAGTCCATGTACTCCTAATTTAAATGTAAGAATATTTAAGCTTAATCATTCTCTCAGGAACACTCAGCCTTAAAACCTACTCATTCTATTTGCTTTAGACTATTTTAAAATTGTTTAGATTTTTTTTTAAATGTCATTACACACACATAAGTGTCTTGTGTCTGACAAAGTCTCTTTGTATTTACTCTAATCCTACATTATTTCTCAGTGCTTCCTAAGCTCACCATTTCTTAATTAATGCTGCAATTAATAAATTTATGCAATATTTGGCTACACACAAAGTAGCTACATCACTGCCTACAACAACAAAAAAAAGAAGAGTGGGGAAGCTGTATCTAATAAACTCCAAACTGCACAAACGTCTGGCTTAATTGCCTTCTGCTAAAGCAAAGCAAAAAAACTTCTTAAAATCTTTCTCTTCGTTTTTTTTTTTTTCCTCTTGTGGTCACAAATGAGCAATTTTCACACTTACAGCCATTCTAATAGACATAATAGCTTCTCTACTGCCTACCATAGTAGTCAGTTATTATTAACTATTAAACCAATTACTGAGGACTGATTTTTGAAAATTAACTTGTACATAGTACTCTAAAAGTAAATGCCTACTGGTTCACTTTACAGCAGCCATTGGGGAATATATGTTGGCTTACTGCTGCCTAGATTTATAAAAGAACTTTACATTAACATGGTGTCTGTTGAGCTATTCTGTAGGAAGCATTACAATTCCAGTCTTCAGGACAGGGTCAAATGCGGAACCTTATTTTCACATCTTTCCTCTCTGGGACATGATAATTTAGAAAGCAGCTCGCTTTCCCCCAGGAAGAAAAGAAAATCATGATCAGTTTTCCATATGTCACTCCTTAACAAAGTTTTCTTAACTTAAAATGGAGTCCTCAAATTAAACTGAAAGGTGTATTTTGGAAACAATGTCTATGAGGATGTGGGCTCCCTGCAGAAACCGCTTCCTCATGAAAGACCTACAATTTCCTCTAAATAGTTTAGAATTGCTATCACCTGAATGCACATAACATTTTGAGCTTTCAAAACAGGCACAATGCAGAGGAAAAATGTGATAAAACACTTAATAAAGTTATAGTTTATTTTGCTATTAGGAATTTGATAGTCATAGATGAGCTACATCTTTGATATCTTTTATTCTGGAAGCATCAGCCAATCATAGATTAGAACACACAAATTAGCCAACAACCTTATCTGTGCAGAAGATCCTAAATTTTGTTTATAAACTGTCATGTCACAATATGCTGAAAAGGCAAAGGAAAAAAGTTTTATCGTCCGCTCTACAGTGTACCTCTTCATTCTTCAGGCAAATTCAGAGTCTTGAATAATAGGATCCCTGGAGGCTCTACTTTGATAAATTTAGAATGATCCATCAAAACAGAAGCTACCTGCTTCAGTTTGTAGATAAAGCAGTGCAAAGCCTTTCCTATTTTTCCAGCTCTTATAAACCACAAGCTGCACAGCTGTAAACAACTGGATGCCAGGTAACACAAAATTCTATGTCGACATGAGAAACCTACATCTTTATGTACTCAGATAGGTGGCTCCATTGGCTATAAATCTACTTAATAATTTCACTCGATGGTAGAGTGAGAATTGAGAGGAAGAGTGAGCTCAGCATTTTAACTTCTGAGTTAATACTAACTTCTAGAAAAAACTTACCTGAAAACAGATAAACCCCAGCCACAGGCCTGTCATTAGTTCCACCCTTCAATGGCACCTCTACAGTTCCTCAGAAGGGAAATAATATTTTCTATTCCTTCCAATTTCAAGCTTCTTTATTTTTTCTAATCCCAGATTTCATATCTTTCCAGTGCCATGGAAGAACAGAATATTTTTACATCATATTTTAGCAGATGGAATGCATCCCAGCCAAATTTATCACTGCCAGATGGCTGACCCTTATTTACTGATGAAACGTTAGACACAGAGATAAACTTTCATCAGTTAAAACATCCAGATTTTCTGCATGAAAATGGCTGGGTAGCTCTTCCCTCATCATATCCAGCAGATCATCAGTTTCCACCACATCACTCTCAAGCCATAAACCAACAGACCTTTATGTGAGATTCCGACATCCTCTGGACTAGATCACAGGATTAGCCAGGAAAGGGCTTAGGCCTTCAATTCATAAGGAATATGCTAAATTATCTTTCCATGGCATTAATCCTATCTTTGAAACTAATCACTTTTCAGTGTTTGCAAGATAAAAACCCCACTGTGCAACAGCAAATGAAAGGGTTAGTAGGGGTTACAGACAGCTACTTTCTTAGTTGGAGAATAAGTTCAAAATAAGTTAAGTTCTTGGAGAATAAGGTTCAGAATAAGTTCTGAACCTAGACATTTTCATGTGGAATGAAAATTTCAGTATCCGGACAAAGATGAGGATCATCAGCATCTTACAAGAAGGTTAAAAAGGAGAAAAATATTAGCTTATCTACTGAATTTATAGGTGTTGACTCCACCACAGAGTGGTTCTATACTATGTTCTCCATCTCAACAGCTTACTAGATGGGTTCTGCTTTTGAAAATAGTGTTAAATGGTGCATAGAAAGAGATTCAGAGATGTAGAATGAAGAGATGTAATGAAGGGTAGACCCAGGAAAGTAGGTAACCCTAAGCTTAGGATTCATGGACCTGAGTTAGATAGCAAATGTGAACTCTAACAAGAAATATAAGGGATTCTGCAAACAGTTTGTGAACACTTTGCTGTGTTCAACGATGTTACATTACAGTGCCCTGAAATAGCTCTGATTGAAAAATAAACTAATGACAAAATGAGGTGTAACACCAATGTAAGCCTTAGTTTATCCAGATTTTGCCTGTAAACCAGTAGAATATTCTTTTAAAATTCTCTTCCTGTCTGTGGCCTACCACCTACATACTACCTGTAATCACCTATCTCCTGTCCCATTTCATAGAAAGACAGTTCTTAGAATCTCATATGGTAGCCAAGGTAATGTTTTAAAAGCTCAGCTACTCTCCCTAACTAATGAGAGCGAACACATGTAGTATAACTACATGTTTGCTGTAATTTTTCATGAATGCATTTTAAATGGCAACATAAATTTATCTTCCAGAGTAAAACTGGAATTCAGTGTTTCAATTTCAAAAATTCAAAATGTGTCTGTATATTAAAAAGAATTTCTCTTGATGTCCAGCCTGAACCTGCCCATGTGCAGATTAGGGCTGTGTGTTCTCATCTTGTCACTGATTGCCTGGGAGAAGAGGCTGACCCTCATCTGGCTCCTTTCAGGTGGTTGTAAAGAGCAATAAGGTCTCTCCCCTGAGCCTCCTTTTCCCCAGTTTAAGCACCCCCAGCTCCTTCAGCTGCTCCTCACAGAACTTGTGCTCCAGACTCCTCCCCAGCTCTGTTGACCTCTCTGGTCAGCACCTCAATGTCCCTCCTGAACTGAGAGGTCCAAAACTGAGCACAGAACTTGAGGTGCAGCCTCACCAGTGCTGAGTACAAGGGGACAGACTGCCCTGGTCCTGCTGGCTGCACTATTGCTGATACAGACCAGGATGCCATTTGCCTTCTTGGCCACCTGGGCACACTGATAGCTCATGTTCAGTGGCTGTCAACCAGCACCCCCAGGTCCTTTTCCATTGGGTACCTTTCCAGTCACTCTTTCCCAGCCTGTAGCACTGCATGAGGGTTTTGTGAACTGTATCTAATGCTCTAACTGGACTGTTCAAGAAGCACTTCAAGAATCTCTGAAATTCAGCTATGAATTTATCAATAATAAGAAGTTTTACTTTCCACAAATACTCAACTTAATACCTTCAAACATAGCTCTTTTAGCGAAGAATACAGCATTTCGTAGCAAGGTGGCATGAAGCACACATCATCAGACACATTGTTTTAAATTTCTGAATCAACATGTCCAGGATTATTTCTCTTGCTCTCTTTCCCTTTACTTTAGCAAGTAGAATTAATTCAGCCACATGCTGAATTATGAAGAAAACTGAAATGTTGTTATTATATTGCAAGAGTTCTATTGTCATTACATTGCAAGGGTTCTATATGCTAGAGTTTCATACCTCCTTAATGTTGCTTGTAGGCAGCTCCTCTGGGCACTGACTCTTCCTTCTTCTCACAGTAGCCAATTGACTCCAGTTCTCCCTTAACCAACCAATCCACTCTTCTATAACACTCTTCTGACTGGCTACAGTTGTGGCCTGTTAAAGTCAGGCCTGCTCCTAATCTCTAATAATTAACCCAGCTGCAACTCTTTAGGGAATAAGGTTACTTTCTATACTACCTTTATTTATAGTCTCTCCCCCTACACTGAAATATTAAAGTACTGGAAGAATGCTATCAAAGAAGCTTCTAATTGTTGCATCATCACTGGGTTCTTATCTCAGACACTTGTATCTGCCCCATGACTGAATCCATATCAGCTTGGCTGGAAGTTTTCCAAGTGAAATAATAAAGAAATGCAGAATCTAAGCATTCAGCATTCAGTGTGAAAGGCAATACTTTAGTTATCAAAAGGAGATATTTCAGATCATTTTTTTTTAAACTAAAATGAATGTCTAGGACAGGATTAGACTATAAAATAAAACATATTCATTTCCTTTCTAGTCAGAGCTACAGAGAGATAAGACATTCAATATTATTCAAAATGAAATGACACGTAATATTCTCTTTTACTTGCTCTCTGTGAAGAACCAAATTGTAAAATTTGAGTAATAACCGTGAATCTTTTTTTAATGGTATCTGTAACAGTACCAAGAAATTCTACACCCAGCTGTAGCTTAAATAAATTTAGACTCCCTGTAAGGAAATAACTGCTACACACAACAAATAATAGCAGCTAGTTCAAACACGAGCCTTAGGATAACTTCTTTCTTGAAAAAGCAGTTTAAACTGAAATTCCAATTTCACTGCTTATTTTATCAGATCGCTTTTTACTGCAACACTTCAATGCCCAGTGGAATACATTTTCACAGTAAAAATTTACCAGATTAATCCATTTTTAACACTCGCACCTTTCAAGATGCAGATTTTTCAAAATAAATATTACAATAAAATCCATTTACAAACTTTAGTAAACTGGTCATTCTGGATGGAGAAAAAGTACACACAAAACCACAATCCTAAGTTGCAGTATACAAGGGCAGTAAGACTTATTTTAAACTGAGTGTCAAATGAGATTCTGAAAATTGTAAATTGTCCTCACCTTTTACTTTTACATGCAGTAGTAAAGTATATGCCAATGCTGTAGGTAATTAATACAAGAGCACAGACTTGGAGAATTTCTTCATGTAAGAAGACCTACACATTTTTCTTTAGTACTTAGCCAACATTTTTCCACAGGTTCATTTTCTCATTCTTATCAAGGAACTTAATTTTGCACAAATATTCTTCTAGCAAAATAAAAAAATATCTTATTTACAGAGCAGAAAGAGGTCTACATTTTTTCTTTCTCCCTTTAAATTAGTCTTTGGTTACATCTTCATTAGCAAGAACATCACAGTATGAATTGATCTGCTGAACAAAATATTAGTTCTGAGAATGAGTGGTTACATTTTGTGTGTTTTGGGGGCCTCCAGACCTGTTGACTGACAACCAATAGTGTTTGGAGTGCATTAAGGGGAGATTCTGGAGATCATCTTTTGATTTCATTTCATACACGTTAGATGCAGACTGGGGGAATGACTGGGAAATCTACTCCAGAAGCAGACTAGTCTGATCCAAACTAAATTCTGCAGATGTACCCTATAAACATCTACTTCACATTTCCTCTCTTAAAAATTCTAGATTAACTCTCCATTTCATTATATTCATCTAATTGTAGTATACAATGATCCTCTCCATATTTCCTCCAGTCCTTCATTGTGTGTTCCTCATAGTCCGTTCCATTCCAGATTATGGCCTCCTGCTCTCTTAAGAGAAGGTCCTTTTCTCAATGAGTGTTAAACATTCACTATTTCTGCAAACTGCACTATCTTGATCAGCTGTTTTCCAAAGCTGAGATCAAGAGCGGTGTAGCAGGCTGCTACAGTAACTCTCTGCTTTCATATATGAGGCTCTTCAGGGAAATAAAAAAATAGAAGTGCACCATTGCTAACAGATTTTGGAGTTGTTCAATTTAACAAAAATGCCATGCTTACTATAGGATGCTACAGACCTATTAAAAATGCCTACAGAAGAGGTAATTCATTATTGAAATAATTTCTACAGATACCTATTATATTTCTAATGAACTTTATAAGCTAAATCCTTATTATGAAATTCCACTAGGGCCTTTTGTGCTGGGCAATAAAGCATAATGCATAGCATGTGTAAGTTTTGTGTTTATTGGCTTGAGAGAAATAGAACTGCCTAAAGAATTCTTTATAATGGCTTCTACACCTTTCCTTCCAAAGGGAGGAAAGTCCCAAAGGACTGTTAAATTATGGTGTGCTGAAAAAAAAAAATACATGACATGCATAAATTTTCTAGTCCTCCACCATCCTCTGTTTCACAAAACTTTTGCAGAGCTGACCAGATTTGCCCAGTCATTGCCAGTCACAGGCTTTTGCCAGTGGCTAAGCTGCCTCTGCTTTTGCATCCTTGTCCAGTAAGGTGTTGTGCTTTTGAAGCATACTCAAACTTTTTAACATTAAATCTTCAATGCACTTGGAAACAAGCCTGTTGGACGTGTTAGAGACCCTACAGAATCTTTAGAGCATAGCAATACAAAACAACAAATTCTAAACTTCTCCCCCCTTAACACAGGCAACATTTTATTGATATTGATGCAATGTACATGACAGTGCTGAACATCTGCTCAGATTAATTTACTTAATATCTTTGTGATAGTATGAGGGGGAAAAAATGAAGAAAGAGGAAATATAGTTAAAATATACAGCCATATCTCCCAACATTAGAAAAACATAATGTGAATTATTTTGTCACAACTTCTTCCAACGAGAAAGGAGACAAAGAGATAAGAATAAGGATATTTTCTTTCAAGACCATAAAAACAGATTCACATTTCCAAAAGCAACATGTGGTGGAGAAAAACATATAAATCTTGAAAAAAAAAATAGCACCTTGTACAAAAAATAAACATTTCAGCACATTTTAGATCATATGTGTGATAAAACTGATTTCCTAGACAGACAAAGTGTGAAATTCTTGCCATGGTTCTTATTCTAAATAATTTCAGTAGGTCAGCACTCAGCATGTAGCCTGGAGCAGATATCTTACTGAAGTGCTTGCCATGTTCTATGACTCAGAAAATGTTTCCTCTTGTCCAGCATTTTCCCTTGATGAAACAAAAGATTAAGAGGATTATATGCCTTTCCTTAGATCAGTGTTGCAGTTGTTCAAGCTCTTTTCACCTTGTGAACATTTTACTGTCTTTCAAACATTTTTCCCTTCATTATTCCACCTTTAATCAGCTTTTTGTCTCCCAGTGTCCCTCCCCCTTCTTTACCCCTTTAAAGAATGACAAAGCTCTGAAAACACCTGAAGACATTCTGAATAGTTTATGTCTCATATTTGCTACTGCTTAAGTGCAAAAGATTAAATAACCATCCAAGGGACAACCCCCTTTCTGTAAGAAGAACATATTTGAAAGAATTCCCCTGCAATTATGCTATTTTTCTATTTTCCTGACTTCTTCCTACATATTTTCTATTTCTCAGTTAAGCATGTGTACTTGTAAGAACTCATTTTCATAGTGGGCTGCTAGGGCACCAGCAATTGAAGAGAAAATGTAAAACCACTTTTCACTTATGAAGGATACAACAACTTTATTGACTCAAGGAGACTTCCTCATTAAGAATCTCAAATGCACAGGACAGTCACATATTTCTCTAGACTGTGCTCCTGGAGACTGTAGATATGGAACCCAACTCCTGCCCATCAGTCTCACAGCCGTGTGAGTACAAGCTCATAGCTTGAATAATAGTCTCTTTTCCTGGAAGCAAAGGCAGAGCTAACACCCTGGTACCCAGCCACACATTGAATAGCCCTAACTTCTGACCTGAAACAGACACTCAAAGACATAATTACAGCAAAATAAGGATGCACAGACTCCAGGTTTAACCAAAGGTGTACTACATATAGACTTGACAATCCTATCTGGATGCAGACAACTTTTACTCTTGATTCCTTTTGATACATAGCCTTCACCATGTCTTATACTGTGTGCCCTGTAGTCTTGGGGAACCAGAACATCTACTGCTCCAGTGTTGTTGCTATTCTAATTCTCTAGAGCCTCATAATGATACTCTCAGATTTCTAAAGTCTATACCTCTTGGGTGTATTCTCACAGCTGCAGATCTCCTCAGCACAGACTCCTTCTTCAACATCTTGTTCTCCCTCAGTTCAGGGCTCCTCCAAGGTTCTCCCTGACTGGCTAACCCACCCCCTTTTATCCCAGTCATCTTCATTGGTCACAGCTGCAGCCCAATTAAGGACATCGCAGCTGCAGCCCATCAAGGACAACCGGGATCTCTAGGGCAAAGCCTCTATACAGATATTCAAATACAGATATTCAAATACAGATATTCAAGTATAATACATTTCCTCTACTATACTCCAGTCTGTACTCTTCTGTGGATGTCTGATCTAAATTCCAAAATGTCTGGATCAAACCCAGATGTCTGACAAAACCAACTATGTCACCTTGCCAGTGTTTATGTAAGGGTCATACTCCTGTTTCCATCCATTTTAGGGGTTTCCATTACCCAGATTTCCTACAGGTCTCAAACATATTCAGATGAACCATGCTGTGCTATGCAGTACTTTGCACAGTGAGGGTACTATACAAATAACAATTAAGAATATGCTCTTATTTCATTTGGCCATGCTGTTGTCTATCTGAATTTGGTTTACTTGGGAGAGCTAATTGCTCTTATGCGTGGGAGAATATACGTACACATTTATAAAATGTAAGTAATTAAAACAGTCTTCTCTCTCTTTGTCCTTTCTACCAGCATGCTGCCTGTGTGCTCCTGTTTGATCAATGGAATAAATGAAAGTGTTTCTCTCCGTGTCAACCCTCTGCTTTTGTACCTGAATCATAATGTAGCTGTGACCTTGTGCCTTGTCTCTACTGTACCAATAGAGACAGGTTGTGGGTAAGTCCCAGAGAAAAGAAGTCTAACACCTTTCTGTAGATAGTTCCTTGTTGTGACATTGCTAGAAATACTGTCTGCAAGAAGAGCTGAGGTCTCCTCAAACTGTCAGAAACCTCCTCAGCTATGGCCAGAATCCAGGTACAGGCACTCTGACATCTCACTCTAACTCAAAACAAAAATTAAAAGTTACAAAATTTTCACGAAAACAGTGTTCAGTACTAAATCCAGGATCACCGGTTGGGAGGGCTGTCCAGCAGCTGGGAGGAATCTGCAAATCCCAGCCACACACCGGTTACCCACTGCGATGGTCAGGCAGGGCAGAAGCAGGATTGCTTCTGTCCAGGCAAGCTGCAATCTCCCAGCAGTATTTTCAGTGATCATTCAGCACTTTTTAACCACCAAAGGGTCTTGACTCAACCTCCAATAGAAATCTTCTCCTTGGTTAGGCTGTGTGTAGGTTCAACAACTAAGTCTGCATGCTATCAATAGGCTTGGCAAAAATGAGAGAAGAAACCTGCAGCAACCATTTCCCAGCATAAATATTCCAGTACTTTCAAACTTTTCAAACCTTTTCTCTTTGTATTTCAAATTACTGACTGCAGTCTAAAATGGGTGGTTTCCCTGTTTGCCTATTGGCATAGAGTCAGTTTAAACAACCCTGACGCACACCATAGCTCCAGTAAATTTGGGTTCTTCAGTGAGGTTCACATCCATAAGCTTGTGTCAGAGTCTAATTTCTATTTAAATTATTTATTTCAGCAGTCCCTTAGGTGCCTGTATCAGAACTAGGAACCAAGAGGTCTTGGTAAATCTGTTGTGAAATATTTATTTTTTTTATCAAAGACTAATTTCTCTCTCTCTTTCTCTCTCTCTCTCTATATATATACACATTTATATGTATGGCTGAATGTGACTGTAATCATAGAAGTAGGAGACCACTCTACTCTCTTAGTTCACATTGTGAAAAGGCATCACCTACTGCCAGTCACTGAAGATATAAAAAAAAGCAGCTTTTACAAATGGGACTGTTGGTCAGACGTGCAAAGCCTTTTCTGTTACTTGGCTGTACAGGAATAGCCAATCTTCAGCTAAGTTCTTTTATCTTCATTTGCACAAATAGCAGCCATTAAGCAAAGACTGAATTCAATCAGCTTGTCTCCAATGGGGGATAAAGTTGAAACCATCTGCTAGTTCTTAAAAGCAATGAGGCAAATTTTATTACAGAGTGATTTGGTTACTGATGCCCTTGTTTCAGCTGACACATTGAAGTCTTTCTCTTCTAAGTCTTGCCTAAGGTCCAAAATGAGATTGGAATGCCCAATGCACTGTTTGTAAACATCAGAAAAAAGGGCCATGGAACTACTGGAGTGGCTGTTCAAAAGTGGCATACCAGTCTTTTGGGTTGAGATTAACATGAACAATGGGGTCCCCAGAAGAGTCTTACAATGCGTTAATTTTCTTTAGACTTTTTTTGCCCCTGTTCTTGTCCCATTTTGTTTGTATGTCCATTTTTCATGAAATAAATAGTATGGAAAATTAAAAATTAATACGAAAATTGCACATGATCTTCTGGACTCAATTCTATTATGAAAACCACATCATAGCAAATATTCTGTATAACAGCATTCAAACATCTTCATTGCATTCACCATGGCTAACTGTATTTTAAGTAAAGCCACATGTTAATGCTAACTCAAACTTCCCAGATATTGATACTGGCAACAGTATGAACATCCCTGCTAACTCTGCATTTTCAAAAAATCCAAAGAGGTCTGGACTACTTACTCCAACAGTAAATACATGGGCAGAGACATGTCCTCTCTGAAATCTCATAAAACTCTTCAAATTCCTTTCCAAATCACAGCACAAATGGTTGGGTGAAATTGGTCCTTTAATTAGAGTAGCTATACAACACCTATCAGTGCATATACCATGATAAATATATGCTATCATAAGGTATACAACACTTTCATTACTCTTAGGAAGATCAGGTGATTATAATATTGGAATCATTCCAAAAAATCACATTTTTATTCACATTCTCATTCTATAGCAGGCTGGAGAGGTTGGAGCTGAAGTGGTACAGCTACTTGAATGTCAAGAGGTCTACAATTCTTTCTGCTCATAAATGGAAAATAAAAAATTCAGATTATTCTTCACAGCCCTATTGCCCAAGACTGCAAGTTATTAAGCAGTTTGCCAGTTCCTGGCTGCATGGACTGGGAAAGACTGGAAGGTTACAATTAGATGAACTACTAAAGATAAAGATTTGGGCAGAGACTCCCTGAGCAAGAATTTAGGACACCAGAGAGAATTAGAAACCTGAACATACTTCAAGGACTTGGGAACTGCAGTCTTGTTCTGTTAAAAAGCTCTGGTATAAACTGAACATCGAACTGTTGGTGCTTAAGTGGCTTCTGCTTATAACTAGATACTTTCTTCTAGCATTTTTCAGCAGTATATAAGGTTAAGCCTAAGATCAAACATTTCATTTGTTTCACCTACTTTATTCTCCCTGTCAAGCTCCTGGGAAAATAAAAAATGCTTTTGTAATAAGCTCACTGAACACAACAGCTGTTCACTCTCTTTTCTGAGTGACACAGTTCTGTAAGATCATGATCAATTCTTGTTTTTCATGGTGACACTACTGTGGTAGGAAGCAATACTGGCTATTTAGAAATTCTGTTCTAGCAAAGAAATAAATTTAAAAGTCCTGTCTGCTACCTCTATTGTCATGTTATGACATTCAGATTTATGGGAACTGTCTGGACTTCTCTAACTGTAATTAGATGGAAGCCCTAGGCAGAGATCTCCTCTTGCTTTCTTTTCAATGCATACATGATATAAGTAATTACTGGTTTTTCTCAACTGCTCCTGAGAACAGATTTCTAAGTCTGAACTTCATTTAAATTTTACCCCATACTATTTTCTTTTTGTCCATCTTTGTCAATTCAGAGGTTAAGAAATAATAAAAGTCTACTGAGGAAAAAAAAACACCAAAAAACCATAGTAAACTCAAGCAGCTTAAGAGGTGCTTTGATAGCAATGGAAAATGACAAATATTTCTTTTGGGCCAGGGAAGAATAAGGGAAATGCAGCTGTATTTATTTGACTGAGTCAACTCTTGGGATTTTAAATAATTTAGAAATGCCTATAGAAATTTTAAAAAATGAAAAATGAAATTTTATTCACAGGTAAAGAATCTCTTGGGAAAAGGTTTAAGCAATTTGAGGGTGGAGCTTATAAAATTTTAAAAGCACAGGTCCAAAATAAACATCTCCTGTAATAAAAAGTAAAATGGCATCTGTTCTATAGATGAAAACATGGATCCATTACACTGTTGGCAAAATGCTGAATGTCTATAAAATATGGGAGGTAGAATACACTTGTAATTTAAATTTGGATTTACAAGGGCTCCAAGTTTTGTATTTTTATCGAGCAGTTAGATATTAGATATCCAATAATCAAAGCAGATGACTTACAGCAGTCAATCTAGACAGAAAAAAAAATTACTATTTATTTCAAAAAGACACCGATGACTTTTCTTTTTTTTGTTTTCCTTTTTTTCCCCCATTTTCATTTTATCAGGAGGGATGGAAAAATGAGATACACATGTAATGCACGGAGAAAAAAAGCTAAGATTAGTTTTAATCCCTCAAAACAATGAAGTCAGAGGAACTTAATTTTATTCAGAGCCAAAAATTCAACACATGTGGCCACTAGGAATACATAAAGAGGTGAGTGTATATTTTGAGATTCTGGGTTAGCACATTTGAGAAGGCAAATTAATCACTCTACTCCAAGGGATGAATTAGGTGCTTAATAATCTTGGTGATCTCTGACTACATGGTGCATGTAGGGCACAAAGATACCAATAATGTCTATGGAGCCAGAATTCTCTTTGGGTTTCAAGTTTAAATAAACCATTCTATGCAATCATCTGTAGGAAAAGAAGGCTTGAGTTGTTACAGAGCATTACATTAGCATGTCTGGCTGATGTTGCAGCAATATCAAATATCTTTCAAGAACTGCTTGTCTGGAATAGTTTTTCCTCCTTCACTAATGGAAAAAAAAATCATACTGAGCTAAAATACTTCATTGACTTCTGCAATATTTCACTCGCAATGACAAATATTTGTCTAACATTGTATGCTGTTTTGCCATAAAAGTTATGGATCATCTGTAAAGATGTGGACTGTAGCAAGGGACTAATGTTTCCCATTCTACATTTGTAGTGTAGTTCCTGTATATGACTGGATTTTAACTTCATCTTTTTCCACACCTAAGGACCTCCACATATTGTGAATTAATTTTAACCAGTGTTTCCTATATGTATTTTTTATGATTTCAGATATTTCTTAAGAGGCACATTCAATTACAAGAATTTTGGGTTTTGAAAGGGAATTATCACATCACAATTAAAGAGAAAAGGCTTCTAAGAACAGTTGGGTTAAAGGATACTGTGTGCATATTACATACACCTATTTTAGCAAAACAATACATTTCAACTTTCCTTCCCTGCTTCTGAAGTTAATGTACTTATGTAATTTTTTTAATCCCACTACATTCCTCAGTGCCCACAGAGTGAAGACTTTAGCTCCTTTTAATACATGTAAGACCATTGCCCAACTAAATTCCAGAGTCACTCACTTTTTTTTTTTACAGCTACTTCAGGCAGGGTTATTAGAGAAAAAAACAGAAATGGAATAAGTATGACTTCCACCTGAAGACTACACATGAACCCTCTGTCTGTGCCTATGATATTTCTTTACCAAGAGCAAATGCTTAATTTGCCAAACTTTTAATTAAAGTTAAACCAAAGCAGCCAATCACATAGGCTATTGGGTTAGCTCAGAAGACTTGAAGGAGTCAAAATATCACAGTTGGAAGTTAAAGAGCTTTATATTGAAAATAATCTATTAAATTCAAATTACTCTGAGGAAGACACTGGGTTATGGCTGTTTTAACAGCGGCCTAAATTAATGCAAATAGAAACTGACTTGTCACAGACTCATAAGACTAAACAGCATCTCAAAAAATAAGCTAATCCTTTCTGATACAAAAATGTAGAATTAGTTATGTATGTCTCATTATGTATGTCTTAAAGTAAAATCTTTGCATAAACCATCCCAAAGAAATTTCTAAAATTGCTACAGTAATTTCTTTTTATCTTTCCTAATCATAAAAATCAAAAACAGGAGATGATACTCTTACCATTCAGAACGAAAACTTGGTCTAAATTTCTGAGACAACAATAGCCTAATTCACTCTACAGGAAAGGAAATCTTTCCCCTTGCTGTCAAAACACCGCCACAAAGTCACTTTGCAGAAACTTTTGGATAAGCTTAAGGAAATATACTTTACATGCAAATGAAGGCTCAAAGACAAGATCAGGTGAGGTGAGCAAAATATTTTGAAGCAGTAGATCTTCTGCCTTTGATGAAATGATGCACCATTCAAGCACTATTTTAACTGCCTCTCCAAGAAGATGACACCAGTTTCTTCATTGGAGAAGCAGGATTTCTCTTTAACACTGTTCATTAAATTGTACTAATGACATAGAAAAAGAAATGCTAAAAGAGTTGTTTCCATATATTGAACTCCTGAATAGCTAAAATTCACAAATTAATTTTCCTGAAATGGAAATATTTTTTCTATAGTACACATTACTTCAACAACTTATTAAATCAGAGCAACTTCTGGTGAGATTCATTACAAAACTAAATCCCACCCAGTCATCTGGGCTCTTTCTAAAGACAGAGAATCAAGAGATACCTCACTTGGCAACCAAGGAAATCCATCTCATTCGGAATCAGTCATCTAAAATCTCTCCTCAGGGCGATTCATTTGTTCTACTTCTCTCCAAGCAAAATGCAGAGAGCCAGCCATGATTTATTTACATTTAAACACACATCCAGATACCTAAAGTGGTAGCAGAAGCCATTTAAGTGTCTGAATAGGTAACTTAGAAACTGTCTCTTCAGCTGACCAACATCTTTTTAGCAGAACAGTGGTGAGTGTGGTTCCAGGACTCATTTTTTTAGTCAGACAGGCCGCAAAACTCATTGCAGGGACTTAATCATCAGGAGTTGATGGGTATATCCTGTAACACATCATAAAGCAAACAAGTCTATCAAACTCAATTCAGTCTGTGCCTAAGCTCATAGTCCCCCTACATACAAACCCTCAGCTTTTAGGTGGGTGCATGCACTGTGAAGAAGAATGAGAAATATCCTGGTGCAGATTGTGTAGATTTTTTTTTTGGTGGGGTTTTGCCTTCTGTGAAATGATATAGTTACTATCACACTAAAATCAAATTGCTGTTGACATGGTCTGCAGTTTATCATTTCTGTAGTGAATAGTCCATTGGATTTTAAAACCCATTGAAGCTCCTCCTGCTGAAATGCGGGCATTTTTATTGCACAATAGCATGTGAAGGGTAATAGAAAAAAGGAAATTTTTTCTTAATGTCAAACAAAGTCATTTGGTTATCAGAAATACCAAATAGCAGAAAGCTAGCTATTGTGTTATTACAGTACATGCTATCTGCATGTTTTAATATGGAACTGTAATGCTAACATAGAGGTAATTTCTAGTGTTTCTAACGTTTCCTTCATTGTACAAAGAATGGTAATTAAATTATTCTTAAGTAGTTCAATTTATGAGAATTTATGTATGAGTATACTCCCTAGAAAATTTTACAAAATTTATTATGACAGAAAAATAATTTATAAATAAGCATGATATCATTCTCATCTTTTGTTGTTTATCAGTATATGAAATAGATGAGATAAAAAGCCATGTTTTATAAGCTCAATTCTTCTAAAAAACCTATTAAACACAAGAGGGTAAAAACTGTACAAGACACATCATCCAGGTTAACTAATTGATCAATAGAAAAATAGGAAATCTCATTAAGTATAAAGTGTATCCCAGTCAATTGTTTGAAAATCCTTTTTATTTGTGTTAACTATTATTTCAGTTTAGTGCATCAGGTCCTGATTCTCACAGGAACTTAAATTTGCAAGCACTGCCCTGAATGCAGCACTGTGACTCAAGTCTGGTATGCAGATTTTCACAGCATCACAGCCTCATGAGAATCACTTCTGTCAGAAACTAATTCAAAAAGCTGATGCACTGATGCTTGAGGATTCCTCATTTACCTGTTGCCCAACTTTTGAGAAGAAACAAGTTACAATGCGTATCAGGATAAAAAAAGAAGCTGGAATGAAAGCCACTTGAATGAATGTCTTCACTGAAAAACAAAACAATAAGTATTTAGGAAGTTTCTTGTCCCCAAACAGCACCAGTGAAATTAATCAATCCTCCCAAGAAAAGATCTGCCCTCACAGGAATCTTTGTATTACTGTATAGGCTCTGTGAGCCTTTTCAAGTGTGCAGTGAACAGATGGAGGTTGTTACAAGCTTTTCAAACCAGTGTTTACTGCAAACCTTCAGGCAATCTGTCATGGTTTTTTGTATTCCCAGGGACTTTTTAAGTTCTTGGAAAGGGACTAAAATCATAAATGTTCCTTACTAATCCACTTCTGCTTAATTTACAAGCAAACTTTTATATGCAGTATCAAAAACATGTATAAAAGGTGAAGGCAATTATATGAACCTCTCAAAAATATCAAATCACTTTCAAAAATGGATCTCTCTATTCATTGCTGTGTTCAGGGAAAGCAGACTTTGTTGAAATGACAAGATCCTTTCCTAGACAACAAGCCATATTTTTTCTTCCTGTTATTGACAAAATTGGTTGAATGTAGCTGTAGAATAATATGCAAAACTACAAGCTTTTCTCTCTGCTCTTCAGTCAATAAGAGTGTTCTCCAAACCAGATGAGACCTAGAGTAGTTTCTAATTGTCCAAGGTAAGGAGCAAAAATTGTTGTGCCCTTATTACCAAGATTCTCATTTTACCTTTACCTAAGCATTCCTGCAGGTTTACAATGCAGCTCCTTATTTACATATCAATGCAATTTTTCCCCTAACATTTTTCATAGTGACAAATAAGAAATTAAATATCTCCCTCAGAGGCACTTGTAGAAGTGTATATTTTTTACACCTTTGTTATTTCCTATAAGTAATACCTGCTGCCTTATTTTTATAATAATATATGTACTTTTTCTAAAAGCTTCAGAAATTACTCTTTTTGAATTTTTTAACTTTTATGAAAGTCAGATCATGACACAAAAAGTAGAAAAGTATGTTGTGACCACTAACAAATTTTTCTTCCAAATTTCATAAAAAGGAGAAAAATATAGCTTAAATTTCTGTTCAGATGACAGTTGCAGAGTTCCCAGATTCTATTTCTCCCAATGATTTCACTAATGAGTCACTACATCTGTCAGCAGACAGTGCCAGTTGTAAATTGCTGACAGGCACCAACCACAATTTGAGAGGATTCTTTCACAGGGTTTCCTACTCCTAATAATATCATCATTGATGTCTCTTGTACTTCAAATGACAAACGGTCATCAGACCAATATTTTTATTTGTCTAACCAGCAACAGCAACCATCTACTGCCTAAAGGTACCCTGACACATCATTTAAAAAATCATATTTGGTAGACGATAATTGATGAAAGCAAAAAAATGCCCACAGCACAACTGAAGCCAGTCCCTTCAAATTACAGAATAGTTTGACCAATGAAAGCAAAAGCTACCAATCTTGAAACTCAGAATAACATATTATTTTAGTCTGCATCACATACAGTAAGAAAAATGCTTTTATGCTTAAGGTTTTTGTCATAGGTAACATGGTGTTTCACAGATTGGAGATCCTGGGATTTCTTTATTCGTATTTACATGATCATTTAAAAAAGCCTTAAACCTCTTGCTCTTTTTCATCACTGTCCATTTTATGCCCAAGGGCAAACCAATCTGGTTTGTGAAGTTGCAAAACACAAATAGAGCCAGCTCACACACTGAGCAGGTGATGAAAGTCAAACTTCCTCATCAATTATTTCTCATGCTTATGGGGATACAGAGGGCTTTATTGCTAGTGACAGAAAGTTGTCTGGGCAAATCTGTCCTACTGGCCCAAGGGTAAACTTCCTATAAGAGCCAGGCAACCAAAACCATAAGGAAACAGTATGTGTGGTCTTGACAGTCTTTCAATTCACCAGTTCCAAAAGACTAAGTGATTCACGACCCAAAATCTTTGACATTTCCCTGGTAATCTTATACAAATGATGCAACTCAGCCTGAGAAGCCTCGCTGATTCATTCTGGGAAACATCTAACAGAGCACTTGTCCATCCATCCACGGGATGAGGAGCAGTGATAACCCTCCAGCAAGGCCAACAGAACTCACTTCAGAGATTCTGCTTTTCAGTCAGAAAAAGATTAAAATCACTAAAAATGCATTAAGTTACACAATAAATTTCTAGAATTCCTGTATTAATGTATAGCTTTTACAGGTCAAGGAGCAATAATCCAACTAGCACATACAAGCCAGGAAAAACTTGGCAAGCTGGGAATATTTTTGTTGGCATTGCACAGTAAAAGGGGTTTTAAACTTCAGTGAAACCACATTGTTACCCAAAGCATGTGAACATATTCAGAAACCATATCAAAAGTCAACCATCTGTAGATTTTGAAGCTATGGGAATGCTACAGGCAGCTGAGCATTTCTATTGCTTGATAATGAGCAGCATGATAAATCTCAAATGGACCCTTGTTTTCCAAATGGTGAACGGAGTATGGTTAGGCCTACCAAATGCCTCATGTCCTATAAGGTTTTTGCAGCCATTTTCTAGGCAAAAAAGGGTCTTTCCTGAACCTTAGGCGCTGAGGTCCACCCCATGATTGGGTACGTGGCCAAATAAAACTTTCTTACCACAGTGTCTACCTGCAAAGGTCCCACTACAGCAGTGTCTATAGGCTGGTAACTCTGCAGAGAGGCTGCAGGAGGCTGCAGCAGCAGCAGCAGCAGCAGCAGCAGCAAAGCATTCCTGTGCATGCAAGCACTCAGGACAGCAGATGAAAAATGCACTGCATGCAGAAGGTTTTTAGCCTAGACATCTTGGAGAATAAATAGGCATTACATACATCCATACACATTATTGCATGCATTTTCATAATTCATGGAGTAAGAGATGTATTAGGGATCGTGGCAATTTGTTCATCTAAGTTACTTGTTTATTATACAATCTTTTCTGTGGTGTTTAGCACACAATGCTCTAGTTGGGAAGAATCTGCTTATCCACTCCTCAGATCATCAGTGAAGAGGAGTGTTGTGAAAAACATTTGAGAGGTAGGCATTGACAAAAATAAAGGGATACAATAAGGACATGATCTAATATACATTTTAACATATTAATAAAAAGCATCTGCTAATGGCCATCTATTAATGACCCAGTAAATGTGATCAGTAAAGAAAAAAAAACTGTAAAGGAAAAAAATCAGTGTATCACATGATGACGGTCTTATGTTCTTTAATTATTCCACAGATTAAGATTCATTTTCAAGTTCCAAGATATGACTCAAGGGAAGAAAGTGCCCAGATAAAGAACCATAGAGATTTTATGTAAAACTTTTACTAGTAGCTGTTTAGGAATATCAGTATCCTAGTCCTGCGAAAAAAGTCCCCACCAAAAACTAGTAGAAACTTCTGCATTGGTCCAACTTTGAAACTATCTATTAAAAACAACAACAAAAAGAAAAGAGGCCTATTTCTGCCTGGAGAAAAGAAACATGGGAATACAACATCAGCTCTGATACATAAGCCACCCATGTACGCAATTTTTACAAAGTTCATTTCCAGGAAAGCATAAATCTCTTCTGTTATCACTATTTCTAAAAATTCCTCTAAAAAAAAAAAAGCACAGTCCTCACGGGAAAAAAATAATATAATGAGGCTTTTAGGATTTTAACACTAGTACAGTCATACTGAGTAATTTTACAAACAACATATGTTTGCATCCTCTGTCAGATAGGATGTGAACCCCCTCTAGGAAGACTTCTTAAGTATTTAGTCTTTTTATACATTTCTCTTCTCTGTTCTCATTCAGTTTCTCCATAGCTGGAACCTCTTGAGTAATTTGTTATTTATCAGAATAAATATTTTTTTTCTCTTTGATGAGGCTTTATATATTTACTCTATTGCTTTATAGTAAAATATATGCACAATCTTTTTCTTTGCAAGGTGATTTCAAGCACTACAGTTAAGGTCAGAATGTAAATAAAGAAATTGATTAAGTGTCAGTTTACCTAGATTAGCTACATCTTAAAGGATTTTTAAGAGATTGCAAAATGTTTTTATGCATTCTAAAAATAAATAAAAAGTAATACCTCTGATAGAGTGGGAAGAAAATCTACAGTATATAAGGCTTATACTGAAATCTGACTTGATTTATAATTATAAAGAAAGTAAAATGGATGTTTAGAGAAGCTCAGGAGCTGGATACTAGAAAAAAACAGTTGCAAAATTAGAAAATTTAAACAATTCAGTTTTGGCTTTGGCATGAGATAATTCTCCTTGTAATAAAGACATCTTTCATTTAGAACATTAATCTCACAAAACAAAATGGGGCTCAATAGCACAGTAAAATCAAATATTAGAGAATATAAGTCCTGATGTAGTGTAATGACTCAGGTTCTTTTGCGTGCAAAACTCAAGGAATCCAATTTGGATCACATGTCTGTTTTAACAGTACATTTCATACAGGATAGAAGAAAGATAATTCACTTTGTGCATTTGTTTCTATGTTGAAAAAATAGATCCATTAGAAACCCATTTTAAGTTCCATCTTGAGGGAAGAGCAAGGTGATTCACCGACAGTTAGCAAATCTAAGCTGTTTGCAAAATGACACAGGTCATGAGAAACACGCAAAGGACACCTTCTTTTCAGAACTAGACTCTGATTTGATGTAATTTCACTCAAAGCCACAAAAATTTCGCAGATTTTTAGAAAAATATCTTCCACAGTTCATACCAGACATTGTTTAGAAGTAATGAGAGAGTTAACCACAGCCAGACCACTAGGCAACAGAGCTCTATTTATTCACAAATGCTGGTACAACAGGAAGACCTGGAAGGCAGCATGATGGATTGTCTACTCCATGCCCATCAACATACTCAGAAAAACAAAGAAAATTAATTGATGTATGCATATTATTAATGCTGTTTGTCTAAGATTTTTAGGAAGGCCTGGGAGACAGAGCTCAGCTGATCACACATGCAGGAAGACAAACTGAGCCCACTTTTAATTAGTAGAAATACTGGAACAATAACAGCAGATTCCCTATTTCCCTGGCAAGGACACTTGAATTCATGCCTTAACCTTCAGAACAAGACTCTATGTGACATAGGGCATTCCAAAATCATAAAAATCAAACAAATACCTTTATTTTACAAAAGCAAACACAAATACTCAATGGTAACATGACAGAATGAGACAATCAGCTCTGCAGCGTTAATCCAAGCAACCAAAACTCTTCCAGGGTGAAACCACTGAAAGCAAAACTACTAAGTTCCAACTATCCTCAGTTGTTTACAACAGGTAAAATTTATGAGCATCTAAATAATTACACATCTTTCTATCTCTTATATTTGTTTAGAATAGATATTGGCTCTACCTCATATGTGAGACAACAAAGAGGGCCCTATGAATATTATTAATGTGTCCTCATAATTTTTTTTTCTTCTTCTTTACAGGATAGAAAAGAAAAAAAGAGAAACTTGTCAACACTCACAACAGTTTGTAATATTTTTAACACAAAAATATTTGCCATTAAACTAAATCAGAAAAGACAATCAGAGATTAGTACTAACAAATACATGACAGAAAGTGTGCCACATGACCTTACAAGAAGGAAAGTGACTGAAAAATTGATAGTTTAGCAGGAAGTTTAGAATTTAATCCCTGAATGTGCTACTTATCTGCCCATGTAGTTCCTAAGAAGATATTCCCCCTGGGACTTGTTAAACAGGTTAAAATTATTTGTGTAGATTATGGTGGCAAAGTCAGGCTCTTAGGGAGCAATACAATATGGATTGCTGTTAATAAAGCTTTTGAAATGGTGAAAGGGAAAAAAATATTCCCTTCCAAATAAAGACATAAATAAATATCTAGAAAAGGAATATCTTCCTGAATCCTGAATCAGGGACCTTCAGCTGCTGCACGTAAAGGAAGCAGCCAGGAGCCACCTTAACCCAACAGAAACATGAACCGATAATGATTCCCACGGCAGTATCCCATTTGGGCTTTACACCAAAGGTGCTCCTCAAAGTACAGTTTTCCAGGAGCAGCTTTGCCCATCCACTCCTTGACTCACTCATCCTGAGGGCAGTTCTCCCCAACGTGCCACCCATGCCCGCTCCCTGTGGGAACTGCTTCACTCCAAAGGTGAGCTGACTAGGCACAGGGGACTCACCTCTTTTCTCAGCCCACCTGCAGGCTCCCACCTCTACCCTCACATGTTTGCTGACCCTGCCATGAGCCAGCTGAGATCCCAAACAACAGGGAAGGACATGCTTTGAGCTGTTTGTTGGGAGTGTTGTTTTTCTTGCTGGATTAGCTCCCAGAACCAGTCATTTGGATTTCACAAGTGCTAAGGCAGGGAAAAAGCAACAAATTCATTAGTTCAGCAGTAGGTTTAGTCAGGCTGAACAGTAACAAGCAACCTGATCTTTCATCATGGGAGTCAATTCATTGTAAGGGTTTTTTGTAAACCAGATCAGTGAAAAAAAACAGGATTAAAAACAGAAGAGGGTATGAGCTCTAGATAATATGACTCATACTTTTCCAAGGAAAAACTGTAAAAACAGTTACACTGACACAACAAAGGAGACGGTGATTTATGAGGGGCAGAAGAGATGAAAGCAGCCGAAAACAGAAAGGACTATGACCTTCCAAAATCAGGCTTGTCATCAGAAAAAGTAATAGTATGAAGCCTCAATTAAACATTGTTCAAATGTTATCTTTCAATTATTTACTACAAAAATGTCTTATATACCATTTTCAGCCTTTTTACCAGGAGATTTGCTCCATGTTTGTGCATGCCCTACATAACTCAAGTGAAACACTGTGGATTTCCAGTGAAAACTTATATGCACATAGCCAACCTGATTGCCTTTTATCTCCTAGTCTGTTGAAAATGCTTTTCTATAGTTTTCTCTCCTTCCCCTTGTGCCCAAGGTGCTGAGCTAATAGCTTGCTGTCAGTGCCAGTGCTTTGTGGAAGGGAATGGCTCTGAGCTGATCAGTTAATAGCTGAGAGTGAACAATGGCAAAAAAATCTCTACAGTCATAGAACATATCCATCTGCTCTCATCACCCTGGATGGAATTCAGAATTGCAGCTCCTACTTCACCTAAAGTTTAAACTAATATCAAAAAAGAGGGGATTTTAGGATTAGTAGCAAACCCACACAGAATAATAAATAACACCATGAATATATGGCTTCTGAATGTTCATGGGACCTGTATCTGATTTCTGTATTGCTCTGAGACCTGGTAACAAGCTGTATTTCCACTGCCCACTGACTACTCCAAATCCCTGCATTTTCTTTGAGAAGAACCAAGCCCTGAACTTTTTTAGTACACACACAATTCCTCAAATCCAGCAGAGCAAATCAACTCCTATCCTAGACATAAACATCATGGAATTGTATCTGAATACACCAGCTGATTGAACATACTCTCATTCTTAGGCTGATGCAGGCTGCATCTGAATTTTCTTTGGTTCTCTGTCCAAGAATTGTTGTCCTAGAATTTCTCAGCCCCACTTGACTCCCACCTCACAAGCTGTGAAATCATTTTCAAGCAATGAATAAGGCATAATGTCTCTGAAGAATTATACAGAATTATTATCAAGTAGTTGAAAATTAATGTACCCTTAGCTGTGAGAAAGACAATGACTCATAACACCTTGCCTACTGTTTAAGACTGAAAATAATAAAGAGTATCTGGCAAGTCATATTCATAACCTATGAATTTGTTAGGTATTCTTCAGGGATTTGTCCTTGTCCCCAGCTCAAGCAAACCTTTTCTGTGTCATTTTGTGTATGTGAGTTTCTTTGTAAACTAAAAAAAAAAAAAAAGATTAATTAATAATTTTGGAAAACAGAAAATACTAGTTTTTTGAGGTTTTTTTTAAGGCAGGGCTATGAGTCTAACACTTAGCGCATGAACAGTTTTTAAACCATGCAGGTTATCTAAACATGCAATGGTTCATATGTCACATGCAAGTCCACTATAAAATGTCAGATACGTACTATTCCAAAGCTTTGAAATTAATAACAGCAATCAAACACATTGAAAAGAACTGTTGCCCTTTGGTAACTTATACCTTTTGTAAGAAGGTATTTCACACTTTCCAGCAAAGGCAAATGCTGCACTACTGACACTGGTTAGAGTCTGTCTATGAACACATAACTAAATGTCATGTCATTAGCAGAGCTGTGTTTCAGGAGGGCTTTATTTTTATGTGCATTTAACTACTTTCTTTGAGTCCACTAATTTACAGCTATGTTTGCTCCAGATGGAAACATTTAATCTAATCTATGCCTCATTTTCCATACTGCTCATGACAAGGCTTTCAAGACACTTAAGAGAGAGGAGGAGGGAAAAGTGATCTGTGAGATGTTGCAAATGATTAAAGGCTCTGCAACTCCAGAAGGAGCAGGGGGATGTTTGGCATGCTACTTACACTTTTTATTACCAAGCAAACAGGAGAAATAAACTCCTCTCTGTCACACTACTCTGCATCCAGCAGCACTGATACAGAAACCTTGTGAACAGCGGCAGCAGGGACAGAGTCAGCATCTGGCACCCTGTCTTTTCAAGTCTCAACCCTTTTGCTCTGTGTTCCACCAGTGAGACCAGGGCATAGAGACTGAAAAACCAGACTCCCTGAAGCGCTCCCATTTGTTGAACCAAGATATTGGCCTAAATCCTAGTGAGACTGCACCTTTCTACACTGGTACCTGCTCCTGTTGAAGTGTGAGTATGCTAAATATTGTAAATCCCATTTTGAGGTATCCACATCTTCTTAGGTGTTACAGAGGTCCATAGACATCTATGTCAGGTTTGCAGCCTGGGACCCAAGTTCCCAGGCCAGGGCTAGGTGCAGCAGTGCTGAATTTCCTTGTGTTCAGCCTCTAGGGCACCTTTCTCATCAAAGGATAATGCAGCCTTTTAAAAATTAACCTTTTCAAAGCACAGATCCAAGTGATTTAATCACTAACATAATGTATTACACCTGTCACACACAAACAAATCCATAATTTAAACTACCAGGATTCTGTATGGAAGATTACATCAATAGTTAAGAACTGAGGATTAAATCAGTTGTTCACTTTTACTTTGGACAGCTTCAGTTTCCACATCTGTGAGAGGACAGATGTTAGAAAGGGCAGAGAGGAGTGGCTGAGGAGAGGGACCAGATGTTTTGTGCAGAAGGGTTAAACATGTAAGAGTTGGAAGAGGGATGTCTGAGGACAGAGGAGGGAAATATTTGCAAAATCCTGAAGATAAGGTGGATAAAGGCAGATAAGGTGGATAAAGAGCTGCTCTTCCCCAGATGTTGATACATAGGAAACTCCTATAAATGGCCACTAAGAGATGCAGGGCTCCTTATCCAAACAGTCAGTAGCTCAAGTCTGAAAGCTGATGCTTTCAGAGAGAAAAGCTGGGATCAAAGGTATGTAGAATCTCTGAAAAAACTAGTCGAAATGCAGTCAGATATCCAAAATACTATTTTTATTTTAAAATTCAGTGGAAGTACATAGGTATCTTGCTTACCAAAAGAAATGTGTTTTGATAACTAAGACATAAGACATGTAAGCACCACCCAAAATAAAGATCATCTGGGGCTGGTAGGAAGTTCGCAGCTTCTTGGTGGTTGTGAAAGAGTAAAAAATGAGCTAAGAAAGGGCAAAAGAAAAACAGCCCTGCTAATTGCTGATAGCTCCTCATTTTTAAGCAGTCAGTGACATTTCAATGCTCTTTCATTTTCTGATGGTTTTCACTTTGATCCTCACAAAGATAATCATCAGTACCATAACCTGACAGGTAATGTGTTAAGCAGTGCATTTCATTTTTCTCTCCCCTATTAGCCAAATCCTGCAGAGGCCAATTATATTGTCTATACCAGCATCAAACACAACAGGACATTTGGTGTGCTAGTGATTATAAATACCAAACTACAGTCTGAATAAGGATTGTGCTGTGAAGTTGTGTTTCCACTTTACTTGAACTGCTTTTGAGTAGAAACACATTTTAACTTGCAATGTAGATACTTTCTCAGGAGTATTATTTCTGACTACAGGAAGACACCTGTGTTGTGCTTCCTTCTCTAATTACAAAGGTCAAATAATTCACCAAATATGAGTTTTTCGGCTCTTGCCATTTTTCGACATCATGATTAAGTATGATCTATGTTTCACTTATTAAATCCATTATATAAATAATAAATATAGCACTTTGTCAATATTTGATAAAGCTGCTAAGAATTTCTGTTTGAAAAAATAAAAACAGAGAACTCTGCTCTCAGGCAAAATATATTGACTTTCCATTGAGGTTTGAAAACTTTATAATCATCTGTTTTGCAATGGCATTTCAGGCAATTTCAATGTTAAAAAGAACTTTGTTTTTGAAAGAAGACAGAGGCGTTGCAAGAACAGAGAGCAGGAAATTGAATGCTTCAGTGAAGAACAATTAAGGTTAAAGAGACATTCTTGATAGTATATCAGGGTAGTGATAGATGAGCAGCCTTATATTTTTTACACACAGCATTTCTTTTCATAGTAAGAGAGGTCTAGAAATTAAAGCAATGTTTTAAAATGAAGCCACTTGACTTTTGTAATACTGGTTATTGTTAGCTTCCTATATAAAATACCTATGACATTTTAAAAATTAGACTGAAGGTTAAAGTCCTGCACTTAAAAGAAGGAGGTTTTTTCTAAGAACATTTTAAATACTGGTTGAAGAAAATTGTTTTTGAAAACCTTTGTTTATCCAAACTTCTCTACTTGGCTCAGTACTCAAAAACCATGTATATCAAAGTTAGTTTGATGCAGCCATGTACATTTATGTAACTGTGGGCAAGGACTTTGGAAAGCATCTCTAGGAAGGGTAATTGAAGGAGTCTGGGCAGTTAGGACTTCACACAAAAGCCCATGTGTTCTGTGGTATCCTCAACTGAATAGAGACTTAAGGACATCTGTGTAAAGTTAAAGACACAACCAGGGATCTGGGAAAAATCTGGAATTTCAGGCAATTCTATGGCCAGGAAGGAGGGAAGGAAGGACAGGTATGTGGTCCTAAACTCCCACCTGAATATGAAAATCGTAAAATAACAGAATCATAGAATACCAGGTTGGAAGGGAACTTAATGAGCATTGGGTCCAACTTTTCTTGTCAAAAGCACAGTCTAGACAAGGTGGCCAAGCAGCCTGTCCAGGTGAAACTTAAATGTGTCCAGTGTTGGGGAATCTACCTATTTCCTGAGGATATTTTTCCAACATTATGAAAAATTTTCATGTATCTTTTTGGAATCTCCCTAGGAGTAACTTGTCCTTGTTATCCCTCATCATTTACATGTCACTCCTCATAAAAAGGGAGTTTTCATCTTCTTTTTAAAGCAGAAGATGTCCTCCAGCCTATAAAATGAACATCATAAAATTTATTTCATATTTGGGAGTACAGACAAGGGGCTGAGAGACCCAGGAACCTGGCAATATTTGAAGGCTTCAACACTGTTGGCTGAAGAAAGTCCATGTGCCAAGATCAGTGGGAAAATTCAGCCTTATAGCAATGAGGATTAATTTGCTAAAATTTTAAGTCCAGCCTAGAATAGGAACCTTTATGCTCTTTCTTCCCCTTGTCCAAAAGCAAAATAGCAATAGTTAATGTCACCCTGTGCTAAATACATACAAGAAATGGTAGAAGAGTTTGAATAACTTTAACCATCCTTTCCCACGGAAGGATGCAGTGAGACTTGCTTCCTGCTTTTGTCTTTATTCATGTCCTTTAACAACAAAAGATAATTAAATACTGAACACAGGGTGCAAGAGAATGAAACACCTACCAAGCGAGATAGAAGATTTATTACAAGTACTTACAGAGAGAGGTAACTTTGATTACAGGCATCCTTGAGAACCTTTGCAGAGTGAAAGGGCAGGATGTTAAGCCATAAATCCCAAATTAGTATTATATTCTAGTAAAAAAACCTTGATAACGTAGTTTCACTAAACTAAGGCTTTGTGACCTTTGTAAGGGTAAATATCCCAACCAAGGATTGTCCTTAAGCACATTTGCAATTTCTTTATCAAGGTTGTCATGATGAGAGAAAAGGAATTTTCTCTTTATATAAAAAGAAGGTGCTCCTGAGCACAGTCACTCAGGAGCCCATTTCACCCTGTGCAGGTTGCTCTGGAAGATGAAAGTGTGCACTCACACCAGGTGTTCAGTCTTTGTGACCCCAGGGCAAGGATTTGTTTGTACATTGTGTTCCACAGAGGCACCTATTCACTGTACATAGCTTGTCATTGGAACTGTCTCTACAGATGCAGTAGGTTTGCAGCCTACCAGGCAGGCAAGTGCATTGCTGAGGACAGACACACACTGCCAGCTCCTTCAGAACACAGGCTCAGCCCTGCCATGAGAGGAGAGCTGTGGCAGACAGCTCTCAGGGACTTCCATCTGGGTCTCATTGCTGCATTGCATTGCACTCTGTTGCAGGATTGCGGGGTCTCCAATCATAGTTCCTTCTTTTTTTTTTTTTTTAATTTCTTCACTAAGGCATAGCCTTTCATCCTTCCTCCTTTCCCTCAGCTGTTTTCCCTTTGATATGCCTTTGACATCTACCTTTCTTCACCACAGGAGAGTTTCTCAGAAAGAGCTGGGTCTGATTATACAGCACTTAGATCTCCCCTTGCTCCCACCAGCTCTTAAAAAGATAGGTGGCTAATTGGAGCCAGCTGCTTGGTAGGTTTTCCACCTATGTGGTAGTTCAGTCTGTCACAATGAGATGACAGTGGGAATAGACCATAAAAATCCTTGGAAGTGAAGACAAGCAGCTCACATTTGATATACAGAGGAGAAAGCATGTGGAGGGAATCAAAGACAGGGGCTGCATGCTCAACAGACCCAGAGAGAGATCTTTAATGTAGTGCTGAGGCGAGACAGCTTGTGTCGAGGGAAGGGGCGGCTGCAGCGAGGAGATGGGAGGTGATCGGAGCCTTGTGATGTGGTTTAGTGCTAGAAACAAATAAGAAATCCCAAAGCTAAAAAACATATTTAGGAAGGATCAGCAAAATTTAGGGAGTGTTGAAGTAAATACCAAAAAAAAAAAAGGTAATTAAGTCTTATACATTTGCATTATATATGACTAAAAACTTAACAGGAACAATGAAAATACTGCAAATACACAGACTGATGTGAACATAAACTCAGTTTCCTCCACCTTTTTTCCACCTTTTCAACTCCCTCACCTCAATTTAGCCTCAATTTCTAAATTCTACATTCTGTGACTAAATTCTACATTCTGTGGTTGAGAATCAGGATCAAAATGAGAAATATGCTCATTATTTATTCTAGTTATAAAAATCTACTTAGCATTGTGGCTTCAGTTGTTTCTTTAGTGTCTTAGTAATAAATACGATATTTTAAAATGTACACAGCCTATCTTCTTTAATCTTTTTTTATGTAAGAGGTATGCTTTAACATATTAGAGTAGCATCACAACATACCATCAAAAAGATTTCATTTCATAACTGTAGTATGAAATTATGTCTGCTTCTTGTCAATCCATCATTATACTAATGCAGCTTAAATATGAAATATAAGTTGAAAGAAAGAAAAAAGTGGAAATCAAAAAAGGAAAGAGTAGAAGAAGGCAAAGAGGAAAAAGAAAAAAAGGGAAACCACTTCCCAATCAGCTACAGGTGGAAGACTTTACATGTTCAGATGCTACTGCATTTTATGTAATAGTATGGCCCACGCAGAAATTTCAGGAAAATTATGCAGTCTGCTACCTAACAATTTTTTTTCAGAGTAGGATGTAGCTTAATCTAATTATGGACTGCTGAATTTAAGTATCAGCTTTTATGCATCCTGTTTATTGTACACTTGCCAATTATGTCTAATAAAGACAGACAGGTGAAGTTCAAAGGAATAATTCAGAGAGTTAAAATGGGAATCACCCAAATTAGCAAAACTGTATGGCCAAATCATGATTCAAAGAGATTCAAAGTCAAAGGGAGCTTTGTTTAAAAAGGCAGCGCATTTGCAATTGGGCAAATGAGACTTTTCTAAACATGGGTGGAAATCAGTAAGGGGTTTATTTAAATCCTGGTTTCAGTTAAGGAAAAAGAATTTTTGACTTTTTCCCCCTATAAGTTCAGGTTGCTAACAGTCTGGTTTTTGTTCTTCCCTGAATATATCTGAAATGCTTAATGTAACTTTACATCTTGTCTGGAAGAACACACACAAAGTAAATGTAAATACATGTAAGTACACTCATCTGTTTACTGAAGCCACTTGCCCTGGTGCCTCTGAGCTTTTACAGCTAAAGTGAGCTGGATTTAGGCAAGGTCAGTGGCATCCCTCTGCTGGATCCTCTCACAATCAGGTGGCTTTTGTTGCAGTGCTGATGTTTCTCCACAGTGAGATAGAAACCCTGAATGCTCTTGTTGCTTATTGAAGTTTCTGTGGCATTTCTCCTAAGATTAGTATTGCTAGCATCAGCATCAATTCTTGTGACCTGAGTAATTTCCCATTGAAGCAAAATGTTTTTTTAGAGTTTCCTTCTACTCACTTCATGTTGCATATTGCTGGGCAACTAGCTTCACACCACTGAGCAGCTACTGAGATTCATCTTATCGAGCTGCATGTCAATGCCAATAGAAGTCTATTTACATATTCCTTACTTTTGACACAGTTTCCCTCTTCAGATGCTTAATAAAGGTATGTAATTTTTTTAATGGTTTGGGAAGGACGATAGGTGTAGAAGGAGCATTGGATCATACTGAAAGTCAACTAGGCTGAAGTTTCCACTTTGGGCTTAATTTAGATGCTTTCAAAATGTGCTGGCAAACTAATAGTATGGAATGAAAGCTATGTCTATATTAAGCAACTAGTATTGCACAATAGAGCAGAAGCAGACCACTGCAGCGTGGAAGCAAATGGTGTTGAGGACCCTACAGCTGCACTGGGTAAGAGCTCAGGAGTGTAAGTTGACAGCAGATGTACCCCAGTTCCTTGGGATGGGCAGCTCAGCACATTCAGAACATGAAGCCCCTGGGAGACCAGATGGGAGACCAGTGATCAGGGAAGACACTCACTCCATGTGGCACACAATGTCATGGCAAATTCTGGGATAGCCTCTCTCCAGGAAAGGTGTAGCTAACACTCAATCCTCCCTGCAAACCAAGCCAAAATGTCTTAAATGGAGACAACACAGGGGTTCACTTCAGCAGGGTATGTTGGGCCCAAATCTGGGTGCTGGAGTAGCTGCAGTCTGCCAGCTAGTACTCTACATTCAAAGCACTGCCACAGCTTGCTTTCTTTTTTAGCAGGCAAAAAAGAAAGATACTGCAGAATTCTGCATCTATCTCCGCATCTGTCTCTTTGTGATAATGCATTGGCAAACACGCTTGTGTGAAATGCTTAATTTCAATGAATCTTAAGCTAAGGCAGCTAACTACCCCGGTTTTAAATAAACTGCTTTTGAGCAAGATAAGAATGGCAATTTTAAAAGTAGCTTTCCTATTGTCTTTTTGTATTACAAACTATTATGAGGCTTACCTAATATTATACCAGAATTATGAATTCTAATTACCAAAACCATTTGATCCCAACACTCTATAGATATATCAAAGGCTCAAGATGAAAAATGCACTGATTTCTGGTAGCTATTATTTCAATCAAATTTAAAATATAAATATTTTTCATTCTTTTTCATTTTTTTCTATTAGAGTTTAATGTCTAAATAAAACAGAACTATAAATAGCAGGTAAGAATGTCATTCTTTTTAAGAATATTTCCCTTAGAAATATTGATTTGTCATTGCTTTCATCTGTAAAAGCATGGAATAGAAATCCTGAACTCTATTACATTGTACAAGTCCAGGTTAATTCTTTTAAAGGAGCTCCCTTGGAGTAATTCTGGCTTGACACTAATGTAATCAGGACCATGACACCTCGGTTTTTAACGAAATCAAAAGAATGAAGAATTATTATAAAAAGAAGGTTTCAGCACTCTGTAAACAAGGATGCCCTTATACAAACATTGGCATCCATGTACTTAAATCTTTTACCTTCTTTGAGAATTATAGGTTTACATTCCACTACAAAAGGGCATCAAGGAGGGTAAAAGTTGACCTTGACTTCTTAGTCAGGAAAATGTCTGAGTGAAAGAAAGAAGTCTCTGCGAAGAAGAAAAACGACTCCAAAAATCACAAAAATAAGCTCTTATCCCTCAGTTCAGAAGTTACCAAACCAATTGGAGAAAAGGAGAAAAGCACTCTAGTTTACATCAGCCCGAGAAAAATGCCTTAGCAGAAAAAGGCAGAGCACACAGGATAGTTCTAATTTCCCTGTAAATGGTGCTCCCCTTCTTTTTATACTAATTCTTAATTCTTTTGATTTTGTTGACAACTGAGGCGTCATGGTCTTGATTACATTAGTGTCAAGCCGGAATTACTCCTAGGGAGCTCCTTTAACAGAATTAACCTGGACTTGCACAATGTCTTATTTCATCCAGGGGCTCTGGGTGCTGATCAGCTTGGAAAGCCTTACACTGTCCAGAGGTTAAAATCTTTCCCTTCCACATCAGAGTAAACATTTGACCGAGTAACAACAGGGCTAAATAGGGCTTTTAGCACCCCATAAAACTGAGCAGCACTTGAACTGTTTCTTCTAAGCACCATAGAGTTAAAAACAGAGAAAGCTTGCTGGCAGCTTGCTGCAAAAACATATTATGACAGCATAAATTACATATAAAAATGTATTATTTATAAACACTACAACAGTAATTTCTAAACAAGTTCAAATTAGTGGTCTTTTATAGCTGGTTTAGTAAAACATGATTGCCTTTTTTACTAGTACAATACCTAATCCTCATTTCAAGACCGTATAAGTGTGCCTTTGGCTTCTGTCACAACCAGATGACTTCAGTGTACAACGCTAAATAGCCAGTATTAAAATAAAAGGTGGTAGTATTTTGGATAATGATAATAAATCAGTAGTAATATCTCTGATAACAGATTTCTTCTTATTATTTTATTACAGGTATTCTTTTAAAGCAGCCCATTAAATTTAATAATCCTTTAAAATAAAATGTGAATGCATTAATGAAAATTAAAAGCTTTTCAGTAAATTTTATCGTAATTTCATTCTAACCAAAAATTGCTACACCAGTATCAAGCTTCTGCCATTTCAGGGAGAAAAGTTAAAATTTGCAGTGTACAAAACTTCTCTCTAATAAACTTCAGCTATTTATGCATTCCTTCATGGGATAATGTGTATAGGATCATGTTTCATTTTTATAGGACCCTGCAATTTAGCTCTTACTAAACTTTACAGGCTCTTTCCATTTAGGGAAGAAGAATAGCAGTTCTTGAGATTTCCAGTCTGTTAGTAGCCCAATTAAGACCATCCAGGGCAAGTCCTGATCACCAATGCCTCTAGATCATGGAATCTGGTGGAGCCCAGCAGGGCATGTTCTGTGCCAGTGAGTCTGGGCTTTCTCCCACCAGCAGATCTGTCACCAGGGTTGTAGTGGGAAAGGGTGGGATGAATCTCATGGTTTAGACAGTTCATTGTGTACTTCACTCCCTGGTCAGGCAGTAGTAGTGAGGGGAAGGCAGAAGCCATGGCCATGATGCTTTCTCCACTGCATGTGCGGAGTCACTTTCCTTGAGAAGCAGTGACAAGACCACAAACAGATGAAAGCAGAAATACCACAGCTAGGTCTGCCTTCAATCAGAGTGATATCTGTGTTCTGGGTCAAGAGCACCCTTAATGTGTCTTCCCAAGAAGAGTGCAGATAGAATTGCCCTGAAGTTTCTGAAGTTTCCGTAAAATAATGCGTTCCCTGCTACCCAACAGCTTGGAAAGATCTATCCACCCAGGGATAAGAAAAGCATATATATTGTGTTCACACATGAAGAGCTTCCTGAAAGATCAGCAGAACCCAAATAAGACCATGCTCAAAAAGAGAGGGACATAATCTGCTAGAAAACCTGGATAGACATAATCTGCCAGATAACCTGGCTTTGTCCAGTAGTGTGTGTTGTCCTGTAGTATGTTTATTGTCCTCTTACTGCATACTTCTGGGAAACCCATGGGCATCTTTCCTTCTTTAAACAAGCATCTGATGGAATCTGCTCCCCTGCTCTTTCTGCTTCTGCTTAATCAGTGATCATGTCTTTCCCCTTATTTCTAGGGAAGAAGTTCACATTCCTTCTCTCAAGATGAGTCATTGCTATCCCTAACACTGTTTTGCAAACATTGTCACTTGCACAGTTACAGAGCTGCCAGGTTGAGCCCATGCCCTATTCAGCAAACCTGGGATCTGGCCTCTTAAGAAATATTGCAACCATTTTGCATCTCTCTTGCAAACATAAACCTCTGAGCAATATCATCAGATTTCATTACCCAAAATGCCAAAATATACTCTATGAGCTAAAATTACTTTCCAGTTTGCTGATCCCACACAAGGATTACACGTTTAAACTATTTCTGGAAATAGATATGAAAGTGATAAATAAAATGTCAGACAATGTGACAGAGTCAGAAGAAGACAAGACTAGACACAGACCATCACAGCATTAATAATGAGCAGGCCCACCCACCCTTCCAACAGGTCTGCCTTGCAGGTGGTGTGTACCTTGTCTGACAATGTTGACACACATTATCTCAAAACTGACATGAAATAATAATGCAGCCAAGCTTTGAAAGAAATGGGGAGAAAAGTCTGTAATAACAGCGTTTTGCTTTTATTGCCTAGCAGTTAGAATAATCATCTTCTCTGGTTGGTACCCTGTTATCAACAGAGCAGTAAAGCTTCAGTGTAACTCCATGCCATAAAATCTAATTGACTGTTGTCCAAACACTGGATGTAAAGCAACATGCCACAAACTTGTCTCTTCTCCATTTACTGCAGTGCTTGGCAAGTGCTGTAGTGATTTACTGACCAAGGTGCTCTGCTTACTGCCTGTGATTTACTCTGCAGCCATGCAGAAAATGACAGGACTGACAGATTCCAAGAAAAGTTTGTCAGCCATTACCCCCATGAGTTAGCAAAATGTTCTGGTTGGTGATGAGCAATTCTCACCAGAACACTATTTTGTATTTATTCTGGATTTTACTGTCTTATCCCTCAGTGCTTCTAAAAATGCTCTTCTTAAGGTTTTGAATGAAATTTTTATTGGCTCACATAGTGTGTAATTTACAGTCTCCATAAAAGTGCTGAATGCTAACCAGAAGTATTAGATAAGAATTTTAGAAAGCTGTATTTAAAATAACCTACGAAGGCATTCAGAAACACAGCAAAAAAAATAAATACTGAGGAAAGCACAAAAAAAAGAAGGACAGCAAATATATAGTGTGCTATAAAGTGTCAGCTTTTAGTGGTGCTACTCTAAAATAGCTTGATTACCATTTGCATAGAATTACAGAATTATCTACAACCAGAGAACAAAGTAAAATATTATTATTTGGATTTGAGCTAAGCTGCTTTCTCAGGCAGGGACAAGGTTGTTAGGACATCATCACTCAGGTGCGAGGATTAACTGAGCTCTTTACATTAACTTTTCTGGAGACAGTAACATCCACTTTCAGGACAGAGGTGAGCAAAGCACTTAAAGGTTGCCAAAGCTCATTAGCCTAAAAAGACAGTATATCATGTAAGACCCAAGGTCTGTCTATAGACCAGTAACCTGAATCAGTAAAAGAGGTGCACGTGATAGGGCAATAAATGATCATTACCTGGACACAGACCTCCAGCTTCTCAAAAGCAGTATTTTAAGAGACAGCATTGCCCAGGATTCTCACAGAAATGCATCTACTATTCTTCCATAAAAAACAGACTCCAGAAGACCCAACTTGGTCCTTTGCTAATAAG
The DNA here is from genome assembly GCF_012460135.2 of Molothrus ater. NCBI lineage: Eukaryota > Metazoa > Chordata > Aves > Passeriformes > Icteridae > Molothrus > Molothrus ater. The sequence continues at coordinate 37,979,543 of NC_050479.2, forward strand.
ACTAAGCAATTTTGTTCTGAGAGTTCTCAAAAACGCCAGACCCGTTGGGCTACACAAGCTCAGGAGAGTCAACCATTGCACAAGAGAGGCTCCAGCCTCCACACGAAGGTTGGACTCACATAGGAGAATAAAACATGCTATCAGCACTCTCTAAAAGCTATGCAGATACCCCAAATTAAACCAAAAATTTAGTAGATATGAGAATATTCAGCTTTATAATACCTTAGCATATCATGTTACAGTATGTGGTCCAGGGGAAATTGGGAAGAGCAGAATTAACTGTGTTGGTGTGAGAGAAATAAATTTAAAAAGTTTAATTAATAAGATGCTAGTGGTAGTGTCAATGAACTTGTGATTGTCTGAGAGAAAATGTTTAAATAGTTAGTCATATTGTTGGAAGAAATGTACAAGATTGCAAATCACACATGCCCCTGCTCAATGTCAAACAATGCCTGAGGCAGGATCCTGTTCAGCTGCCAGCCAAAGCCTTTCCCTGGGGCTGTATTTCCCTGGGATTTTTCTCCAACCCAGGCCTATGGGGTAGCATCTTTACCAAGGTTTTGCAGATCATGGTGTGGTCACAACCTTCTGGAAGCATGGGATTCACTATATGGCACTCTTAAAGGGAGCCCAAGATATCTCAGAAACACCAAAAATTTCATGAGAGTCACATTTCAGATGATGTGGCTGAGATTTTCAATTATATATCCTGCAATATATCCAGAGTAGAGGCAGCTGGATTTCCAGGTGTGAGATATTCAGAAAAGTTACTTCATCCTCAAATTCTAACCAGGCAAATTTCCAAGAACAGACAATTTTTTACCTGGGGAAATCCAGATGTAAGGTTAGGAGAAGAGATTACAGAAAAGCCTCTCAATTGTTTAGAGGTTCCTGCTTGGGCATCATTTTTGTTATGAAGAGTCACAAGCCTGTGACATCTCTGTTCTGAAAGTGAATTAAAATTATTTTAAGAATAGTTTCAAGTGGATTTCAACAGTTAAAAAATGTTCACTTAAGACAATGTATTCAGAAAGAGAACAGCAAGAGTGCCTCTTGGATTTATTGGAAACCTATATAGCTGTAGAAATTCAAAATAAAAATCCTCAGAGATACTAACATCAAAACTCAGGCTGTAGTAATGCTGAAGAGGACCCACGCTCAGCACTAGATGATAAAAAAAAAAGAAAAATTAGTGAGTTCTCTGATACAGCCAGAGATAAATATGTGGAGAATGTGAAGATATTCTGGTGGTCTTAAAAGCAGCTGTTAATAGTTTCATTTCTCTGCCCCAATTTGTGTTGTTGTTGAAGAAGAAATTAATTCAGGTGATGTCTAGGACCAAAGGACCTGGTGGCTGAAGAGCTCTGTGGTTCTTTGCCTTGAGTGGCCATTCAGAAATAGAGAAATCAATCCATACATGTGGAACTCAAAAACCCCAAGGGAAAATGATATCCCTCAACTTCTAGAAATGAACTGCCCCTACATGTGTGTCATAGGAACCATCCCACCCAAACATCATTATGAGACACAAAGAGATAGAGGAAGAAAGAAATTTCAGCCAATGTTAGTTACATAAAAGTTTGGATCCTTTAGCAGCAATAAAGATAGGTGTCTGAAGTAGATGGAATAACTTAGAGTCAGTAAGATAAATCTCACATAAACCAACAAAATTCTGGAGGAGGTCAAGTCTGAAGAAGACACAAACACTTTATTGATTTTAATAGCTTTAGTCCTAATTTGTATCATTGCTTTCTAAAAGGAAAGCAAATATGAACAGAAAAGAAAAATAAGTACTTAAAGGTCTGAGCATACAATTTCAAGACTGTATTTCAACATTTTCTAATATGAAATAATAATATTGGAAATGATTCTATGAAGGTGGCATTTTCAGAGCAGAAAAATGAAGAAATACACAACCCATGAACAATTCTGATTGGAAGTAAAGCAGAGGAAAATTCAAGTATGAAAATTTTAACTTAATCAGGAATTCTTTTATTTTCTATTCACTCTCCTTACAGAATGCCATGCCAGAAATAATGGCTTTTTGAAGGACTGAAGGTAAGGAAGCCAAAAATACCATGTCTTTTACTGGGATTATTTCCTGTCCTTACATGTTTATGGAAGAAACATAAAAGCACAATAAATATTAATCTTTACATGTCATACTAACAACAATGCAATAAGAAATGCTGGAGTTACTTTGAGTATTTTTGGCAGAACTGAACTCATCAGCTGTAGAGATCTGTATTTGCAAGTGCCTGGTGCTGAGAAACACAAGCTGAACAAACCCTACAAGAAATATAACAAGCATGATTTAAAAAATAAAAATAAAATTATAAAACCCCATTTGTTTTATTAAGCAAGAGGAAACACCAAATTATCTTCTACACAATACTCAAGCAGTAAAAGGGGCTGTAGTCTATCAAATCATCTGTTTAAAGATAGTCTCTCCATGGAAACTGTAAACAACTTGCAGCTAGCTCTGGGTGCAGTTGCTGCTGCCTTTCTTCTCTCCTTGGTAGCTGCTACAGATAAAAAAAACAAAAACAGTGCAACATGTGAATTGTCCTATCACATTATGTGATAACTAAGGATGTGCAGAGGGGATTTCAAGTGATGACAAATTCAGGCTTCTCCAGAAATTATTCCTCTCCCCATTTTACTGCTACTTACTAGTGGGTCAGATTGTTTAAACTACTTTCTGTTTATATACCTCTTACTGTGCTTTTATCCCAGGTGAGCACATCTAATTTCCTTTTATTGTGCTATTTAAGGATCACTTTTCTCTTCCTGTGCTATGTATAGGTATAGGTATAGGTACTTACCTGCACATGGTAATACTCCTAAACGATCAGAGACTCACAAATGAAACATGCTTCATAAATAACTTCTGAAAAGTCAATAGCCAACTTACAAGACTACGTGGCTCCAGCAACTAAAAATCATATGACTGAGAATCTGGAATTATACTTTTAAAGCTTCCTACCCATGATGTATCCACCATACCAAATAATGCATCCTGCATGTGCAAAATCTTCCCATGCATGAGGAAAGTAAGCCAGAAGTCACACAAAGAGCAACTTTAAGTATGCAGGAGTGTGGAGATGAACTGGAGGACTGGAGGAACCATCAAATTTCTGGGCCAGTTCGACTGTAGTACAACAAGATCCCCGGTTTGCACTGAGATCCATATGTATTTCTATTTATAGCAAGTAAATAAAATAGGAAATTTTAGACTGCATGGCCAGAAAAATCCATTTCTACATAATTTGATTCCTGGATTTAATGTTAACATTTTATTTTCCTTAAATTATGTTAAATTAAAGTTATACAGCCAAATTGCCTTCAGATAATTTAGATCAATTATATTTCCATTTGTGTGGTTTTGTGAGAAAATTATTCCCTACTTAAGATGAAAATTTCTTTTAAAAAGAAGTCCTGTAATTCAGAAGGAGTACCACAGGTAGACTCACAAGTTCTTGAAGTCAGCATCAAGTATCGTGTTAAATTTGCAGGAGATGACACTCCTGGTAAAAAAGAGTTTAACTGAAGACGAGATTTTTTACATCTCTGTCCATCTCTGAGTTTCAAGTTTGCAGCACAGTATCTATCAAAATCCAGTGATGCCACCATATTTGCTGGAGTTTGTCCCTGGCCCTGAAGTTCTCTATATTGGAAGAATTGCTATTGCTCCCAGTCCACATGCCCTGCTGCCAGAGGAAATTGGGGAGAGAGAATTGCATGTGAACTGTGCCTCCAAATAGCATTGGGGTATTGCCAGGATGCTCACCAGGACTTTGGCCCAAGTTCTCCAGTGACTTGTCATAAAATCATAGAATGGCCTGGGTTGAAGGAAACCTAAAAGATTTAGTTTCAACACCCCTGCCATAGGCAGGGACACCTCCCACTAGACCAGATGGCTCAGAGACCCATCCACCCTGGCTTTGAACAATTCCAGGGATGGGGCATCCACAACTTATGTGGCCAACCTGTTCCAGTGCATCACCATCCTCACAGTAAAGAATTTCTTCCTATCATCTGATTTAAACGTACTATTTTTGAGTTGGAAGCCATCCTCCCTTGTTCTGTCACTACATGCCCTTGTAAATTTTCCCTCTTCATGTCTCTTGTAGGTTTCCTTCAGATTCTGGAATATCACTATTTGGTCACTCCAAAGGCTTCTCATATCCAGGCTAAACAATCCCAGGTCTCCCAGCCTTTCCTCATAGGAGTGCTGCTCCATCCCTCTGATCATCTTCGTGCCTCTCCTCTGGACTTGCTCCATGACAGATCCCTGTTCTTCCTGTTCTGGGGACCCCAGAGCTGGGTGCAGCACTGCAGCTAGAGCAGAGTAGAGGGGCAGAATTCCCTCCCCCACCCTGCTGGTGACACATCTTCAGTTTCAGCCCAGGACAAGATTGGCTTTCTGGGCTGTGAGCACACTCTGCTGGGTCCTGTCCAGCCACCCATCCCTTGTCAATGTCTGTATGTCCACTAGAGCTATGTGTGGCAAGACACCAGTCTGCAAGAAGGGTATCTGACTGGACACAACACTGACCTTGCCCAAAATCATGCCTACCAGAATACTGTGTTTTAGCAATGCTGGCCAGTCTGACAGTGATTCTTTACTACCTACCTGTTTGAGCAATTCTTCAGCAAATCAGTCAAAGGAGGTTTAAGAAGGAGACTGACCCTCAGCAAATCAATTAGGTCTTAAATTAAAGCCCTTTTGTAGTCTTCTCTAAAATAATAATAAAAAAGCCTGAATAAGTAAAATACAGTTTACCTTTAATAAAACTACCACAAAGTAATTGTGTTGTATAACAGAGGATATATCAATGCCCATATTTATAGATTTTCCATAGTAGCCAAAGTCACAATGACCCATGTGCCTTAGGCCGGGTTAGTTATTTCTTATTTTAGAAGTATAAAAAGAATAATTTAAATTTAATTATCCTTTTAAACTGACGTAAAACAGAGATTTAGCCTTCCAAGAAATCATCTTTAAATTCATCTCTGAATGAATTGAGTGATAACGCTGTTATTAGATGGCTAATTATTTAAGAACATGCTACTTATTATGGGTTAGTGTGGACAGTAATCAACCCACCTAGGTGCAGAGCTTTTGGAGTTTGACCCATCCAAGGGACACCTGTCCATGCATTAAATCCTGACCTCTGCTACTGCCACTGTCATAGCTGCTGGTCCAGTCTGTGCCTAGTTCCAGAGCCTGAATCCCCAGAATCTAACTGCTAAAAAACCTTCAGGATGAACCACTAACAACTACTGTGGATAAAAAAGTTAAATTAATATAAGATCTGCTAAGGCCATTTGCTCCAAATCTAAACTAAACTTATATAATATCCCTGAGGTTCAAAGCCTTTGGCTTTGAATTATTCTGGTATGTTTCAACTTTTTGAGCTTTGGAGATGAAAGTGTCAAAATATCACAAGTCAGCTTCCTCATATGAGATTTTCCATGAAATTTTGCAGACATAAGTGGTTCAGGAAATTTAGGAAAGTTTCAATTAAGAGTGTATTGCTTGCCTTTGCTCACCCTACAGTATTTGTTAGATGTGAAAAACATGTGCAACCACACAGACATATGCAGGGACTTCTTAGGTATTTAGTGCCATCAGAAATGTTCCCTGTCTCAGATCAATGAAAATTGGAGTTTTATATTACCTGGGAGGAAAAAAATCAACAGCAACATTTGAAGAAGAGTTGATCTATATCTGAAGAAAACAGTTAAATATAAACTGGTTTAAAATATGATGGGATTTATTTCTTAGGTTCTTCAAGATTCCGTTTGAGAATGTAAACTGGCATTGTACTGAAGATTTTGTCTAACCAGAATGAAAGTACAATGGATTTTGAATATCAAGAAATATTTTCCAAGGCAAAACACACAGAAAATATGCAAAAAGATTGCCTCAGTGATAAGACAAAGAAATAATTGAATAAATAATACATACCCGAATAGAGTCCCATTAAAAACAACTTATATTGAAACAGCTTTTATAATGGCCAAGAGTTCACTTAGCAGTAATGAATAATTGCTTGGCTTCAGCACAGTCAATGACAAAACCTGTATCTATTTTAGCAGAGCCAGAATTTAAATTCACATGTAGTGAGTATAATTAGGGCCTGTACTCTTCCTGCCTTTCTTGCCTGAAAATTGGCTTATTCATTTGTAGCCCATTGGTATCCTGTTGACTTCTTTTTCCCCTCATGGAGGCAAAAAGAGATTCCTGACTTTTCATCCAACTATCACCAATAATTATAAAATACTGGATAAGCATGGAATTGATTCTGAGACGGTTGATTTGAAACATAATCCTGAATTTCAGAAGGGATACATTTGATGACCAGAGAGCTTCCTATAAATTGCTACTAGTAAATGACAAAGATAGTAAATAGCACATTTGCTAGGTTTCTGCACTATCCTATATTTCCAGCGCAATTAGTTGAATAAGACTGTTGAATTTTTTTTCCATGTTTCCAAAAAGGTTGTTCAAGCTTTCAGATTCTATGGATGCATGTAGATACACTTTTATCAATGGGTGTAATTTCTAGATTGATGTTTCAGATTAGTCCCAGCCTTTTCATGTAAACATCTTTGTACCTTGGTTCCCCACCTGTAAAACAAATACCTAATAAAGTTACTGCAAATATAAATTAGTGTATCTGAGATGCATGATATTCTGATGTTTATAATTTTACAGGAAGGCAGATAGAAAATGTTGTTTTTATAATTCTTTCAATCTAAATTTCCGCCAAAAAGCCTAAAGGAGAACAAAGACACTCAAGTTTAGATCCAAGTTCTCTGGTCTGTTTGTCACCTTTGGCTATGATCTTAGAGTTGATGAATGTAGAGAGGAGGTACCTATATGCAAGGTAGATGAGCTCTCCTGATTATCACTCAAAGCAGTACTCACGTCTGAAGTGCTGTTTTCAGTGTCAATACAGGAAGGGATTTATGGGGTTATGTATTTCTTTTCAGAGAAATTTATTTCTCTGAAAATAACTTCTAAAAATCCAAGTATTATGCATGAGAATTTTCTCCATATGAGGTTACTAATACACTCCTATACACTTCAAAATCCTTAGAGACTAAGAGAGATGGAGAGTGAGTTTACAAGGGCATGTATAGGTAGGATAAATGGGAAAGGCTTTAAACTGAAAGAGGGTAGGTTTGGATCAGATATTAGAAAGAACTGCATTAGTGTGACAGTGGTGAGACACTGGAACAGCACAGAGAAGTTGTGGATGTCTCATGCCTGGAATTGTTCAGGGTAGGGCTGCATGGGTCTCTGTGAAACCCGATCTACTGGAAGACACCCCCACCCATGGTACTGGGGTTGGAACTAGATGATCTATAAGTTCCCTTCCAACCCAAATTATTCTATGATACTATGACTCCATAAGAGAAACAGAGCAAAACAGAGCTTTCTGCTTCAGGTCTTCCCAGTTCTTTATAACCCAAGATTCTTGATCTCTGTGATATTGAAACACGGAGCATTTTTTTCAGACATCTTTAGCTCTTCTAAACATAAAATATGACTTCCTCAAAGAGATCCTTAAAATGGTTCTAACAAATGTTAAAATTTTTTGGGGGATTTCTGCCACTGACAGAGGTCACAAATCATTCATAAAAGTGTAATTTGAAAAAATAAAATTGATTTTAAATTAAACTAAAACAGCAGCAAAAAGAAAACCACGTAATAGAATATATTCCAACAGTTACCACCAGCACTCTTAAAAGATCTGAATCATATATCTGTATGTTCTGGCAAAATGAAATGCACTACAGATCAGAATATTTCCATTTTAGCTGGGAAATACAGTGTCAGGCACATGTCTATTCTCAGAGGAAATACATTGTATGCACAACACTATTATATGCCGTAAAGGAAGAAATAGTGGATTAGTCACCCCCTAATCCACTATCACTCCAAAGGACTTCTCTGACATTATATCTAGCCTCAGACAAGCTGTATACAATTGAGACTGTTGTATTTTCAAGTGCATTTTTAATGTAATTTTTTTTAAATAAAATGTATGAAAAATATATTCCTTAGTAAAAAAAAAACCATTAGAAATAGTTATCACAGGGAAGGAGAGAGAAATCATTGAAATAAATCTCTCTTTACTAATCAATTTAGAGCAGAGTATGAGTCCCAGTAGACATATTTACATAACTATGGAAATGAAAAAATCCCTTTTTTTTCTCCCTAATATTTGGTGGAAAGATAGACTGTCTCTTCTGGAAGGATAAAAGAGAAGTCTTTGCAGAGGGGGAAAAATACATGTCTGGACTTATGGAAGAATTGATTGAAGGACATTACTAAGAAAGCTGGAATACTCCACTACAGGATATAAGTGACAAGCATAAAGCCTGAAACTTGAATAAAATGTTGACAAGAGAGGAAAAAATTCTGAAGTGAGAAGAAAAGGAAGACCTTTCTGATCTAATTCTGGAAAGTAAGCTAAACAGATCTTTTATTTCTTCACCCATTATTTCTATGAACTCCTGTGACTGAGCTATCTGCTTCTGACATTATAAATAAATGATTGCCTATTTGTTCAACCTGTTTTGAATTAAGAATATTTTTTTAAAAAGAAAACCTGAATCAAACCAATGCACTTCTCAAGAAGTTTCAAAGGTAAATAGTAAATTTTGTTGACATGGTAACAAAGTAGGCCCCCATTTGAGCTTCAAAATCAGAGTAGAGAATAGGCAACAGTGGGGTCAGGAGGTTCCCAGCTGAGAATAGGCAACAGAGGGGTCAGGAGGTTCCCAGCTGTCTTCAGGTGGTGGCTGGGGGGATGCTGGAAGATATCTAGCAATCAATAACATACTGAGATACATACTTGGCACTGGCAGTTTTGTGTTAATTACAGACCTCAAATTCTAGCAAAAGATGTGGATTTTCTACTGTAATATATGGCTCTAAAAATGAATAATTTTAAGATCAGGAAAAGGGGAAAAAATTCAGAAGATTTCAAAGAGAATAATTTCATGGAGAAACTGAAGTTACTGCAGTCCTACTTTATTGTGTCTTAGCTCACTCATATCATTCAGATGGTAGAGAACAGCAGACAACCCAAAGATTGGTAGAGAACATTACTGACAACTCCAAAGAGTCAAGAATCATAAAATAAGCATAGAAATTATGAGATTTTAAAGCCCTGAGATTTAAAAAAATATTGGAGTATCTGTCTGTCTTTTTACTTTGGACACATTAGGCTTCACTTGAGCCATACAAACTCTTCAGCATGACTAGAATGAAATGAAATCTAAGCACTTCAAACAAACACAGGAGCTGGCTTTACCCAGAATCCACTAAGCATCACAAGGCACATCATAAAAATTACAGACATCAGCAAACAGGATTATTAAAGCATTGTGTTTTCACAGAAACTCCAAACCATGATGAATTCCTTTCTTCCCTTGATAGACTGTTCCAGTGGCTAATTATACTTATAAAAGTTGTGGTTTCTTTTCATTTTTCATTCTGATACTTTTCTAACTCAGCTTCCAGCCAAGGAGGATCTTGCCATGATTTCATCATTTTAAGTCCCTAGTATTGAGAACTACTTCTATTTTGATGAAAACCACCAAACTTTACAAATATCCTTGGTGCTTTTATGAGCTTTACACTTTTTTTGTTTACCAGGGTAGCTGTCTTGCAATGGACTGAAAGAGGGAAGGTACTGTGTGCAGCCACAAAGGCAGCCTTGCCAGTTCTTTTTCTTGCCAGTTGAACCTGAGTCACCAGTGCCTGGCAACCAGGAAGGCCAGCCTTGACCTGGGTGCATCAGGCACAGCAGCACCAGTGGGATTCTCCTGCTCTGCTTTGCACTGGGGCAGCCTCACCTTGAATACTGTGTGGAGTTCTGGGCACCAAAATATAGGAAAGACATTAAACTATGAGAGAGTGGCCAAAGGAGGGCAACAAAGATGGTGAAGGGCCTTGAGGGGAAGCCATACCAGGAGCAGTTGAGATCACTTGGTCTGTTCAGCCTGGAGGAGACTGAGGGGAGACCTCATTGCAGTCTGCAAGTTCTTCATAAGGGAAAGAGGAGGAGCAGACACAGATCTCTTCTCTGTGGTGACCAGCAACAGGTTCTCAAGGAGTGGTCTGATGTTTTTCGGGTAGCTTTAGGTTGGATATTGATAAAAGGTCGGATATTATTCACTCAGAGAGTGTTTGGGCACTGGAACAGTCTCCCCAGGGCAGTGATCACAGTGCCAGCCTGACAGAGTTCAAGTGTTTGGACCATGCTCTTGGGCACATGGTGTGACTCTTAGGAATGGTGCTGTGCAGGGTCAGGAGTTGGACTTGATGATCCTGATGGGTCCCTTCAAACTCAGTGTATTCCGTGATTCCTTGTCTTTCTCCTGGTGAATCACACAGATTCAGAGCACGAGTCTGACCACAGGTCCACAAATGAAGTTCTCCACATGGATAAGCAACACTTGCACCTCTGAACCACAAGTGGTTTAACTAGTGAAAACAGCAGGATGTTATTCAGTACAATTTACAATATATTCCAAACTTCCAACCCTCTTTTGATTTCTTCTTCCATGGATTACAACACTGTGTAATAAAAAGCAGCTGCAGTAATTTCAGTTTCATATGAGTGAGTATTTAGCCTAAGTCTTCTGAAAAGCAAACCACAAACTACTCAGAAAAGCAAAATATTGCTATCCCAGTTTGCATGGTATTCAGATATTACCATAAAATGTAAGTTAACCATTCATAAAAAAATCCTGGTAATGCAAATTTTATTTTTTTATATAACTTATTACTAATGTCTTTCATATCCAGAGGAGGAAGACAGCGAGAACTCCTCTATGGATCACCTAAATGATTGTATGAAATATTATTCACGTTTTTCACTCCATTCCCATACTTTAAAAAAATGGTAGTTCAGAGGACTATCTTGCCTGAAAGCATTTAGGAAGGAGGTATCCATTTTTCTTGTTATTAGCCCTGACATTTTCCTAAGGATTTAGAAGATACCACGGTGTGTTTTGTGTTCAACTATTTTTTCTATGTCTATTCCTTTATGAGGATTTCAAATACATCAGTGAAAGACAGTTTCTTGTCAAGAAGTCTTAAGGAACAGTAGGAATAGGAACATAGTAAAAGTTTCTTACCAGCACATTATGTTTCATCCTTGAATAAAGTCTGAACACCAAATATTCCAGTTTGTTTAATAGCAGGATAACAGTTTTACAGATATGGATCCTCAAAAGGCCCATGGAGTTCCTGAAATGTATGCAGCAATAAGTAAAACTGATTAATATAGTGGTCACCTAAATTTCAGATTGAGCTTTTTGAGAGGATTTTTGTTTGATTGTTTGTTTGCTTGTTTGTTTCCTAATTTATTTTTAATATAATAATAAAAGCTCAAAGAATTTCTGGAGCTTACATGTTGGGAGTATGGTGTGCAAACTACAAGAGGAAAAAAATCTTTCCGTGTTTGTGACATATTTTAGGACAAAGGGAAAACCAATAATCAAAGAAAAAATATGTGTTTACAATATTTTTTGCCTCTTTTTTTCAGAAGAAAAAATATTCAGAAGAAAAAAAAATAAGCAAACATCTTCTAGGGGATTAAACAGTACCTAACAAAACACAAAAAATAAGCCAAACATACTAAAATCTGAAAGTGTAATTTAATAAATAATTTAGCCATGAAATATTTTCTAGGATATCAATGTAACTATTGCTTTGGTCTCTTTCATCTGGAACATTTGTTATTTGGAATACCAAGATTAAAGGACAAAATTTCTAATACCATTGTAGAGATAAGTTCATTGCTTCTGGTTCCACTTTAATTAGGTGATAGATGTATAGAGGTTACGACCATGACACATTTTTCCTGAAAGCCACAAAAACCAAAGCCATAAAAAGTAACAGAGCTGAATCCTTTGATCCATTAAAATCTAACACACTGATATTTGTCATCTTGTATGGTTATGTACAAATACTTATATCTTATGAAACCAGATAATTTTTATTTTAAGTACGATATTCAGATTTTTTCAGGTTCATCAGTCTGTTAAACAGCATGCCTGAGAGAGATCTCATATGGAAGTTCAATGACACCAGGTGTAACCATAGCTAAATGAACAAACCCCCAGGCAGCATTTAGAAAGAAGTAGAATAAGAACCAGAATTAAGTATAGGCAGGTCATCCAAACGTGTCACCAGTTTTGGCTTTTTTTCCACAGGTCACCATATTCCTCTGTAATTATGAAAGCACTGTTATTGCATGTTTAAATTCCATGGCAATGACGCTGTGAATTTAGTATTCTGGCAGGTCATAACACCATAATTACATTTACAAATATCTGACAATACAAGTAGGAATTGCAAAACTTGTTTTTCTTCAATGCAATGACCCATTAAACCTTTAAAAAATAACACTGATTGCATTCTTTGAAAAAATGTACAATAATTAGTAGATAGACAGAAAATGTAGTGTTATTATTATTGACTCCCTCAACTATTATTTTGGGCAATTGCCTCTGTTCCAGACATGCTTTTTTTAAAAGAGATATATGTTAAACTAAATTCAGAAGAAAACATACCATGCTTTGATTTTAAAGGAGGGAGGACATGTTTGTGTTCTCTGGAGATTGTGATGTATATTAACTCAAAATTGTTTAAGAATCAAATTTTGGGAAACTATTATTCAACATTTTTACCTCAAAAATGTAACAGCTGAAAACAGAGAGGTTTACATAGCATGATATGTATAGATATCTGTCTTTTATTGCTCTATCTTTTCTAGATTGCAATCAAACACTCTACTAGACTTATACTTCTGGGATTTGTACTACCTTCTTGTAATCTTAATAGCTGTCAGGAATTTCTGAGCTGTTTTATCATTACAAGTATCCCGTAGATTATTTGGTAACTCAGTGAATGCAGTGTTGAAGGGGTTATTTTCTCCTAATATTATCAGAATCAAAGAGAGAAACATTGTCCATGCAGAATTTAGGGTTTCAGAAGATTGTTTTAATTTTTCATTGAAATGCTATATGTGTCTTCATATGGATAACCTGATTGGAATACAACAAAAATTGCAAATATGTGTTTCTATTTGATCCCCCAGGAGCACTGAGAAATGTATCTAGTTGAGGCATATGATCAGTCTCTCTGACCCTATGCTTAGCTTAAGCAGGTTATTTTAGACAAGGGGCACAATCCCTAGGCACTCAGTTATATTTCTGCCTATATAAACATTTACAATGGCTGGATGCTCAGGGAGGGAAGATAAGTCTGTATCATGCACTGCAGCATGATATGGAGCTACACAAACCAGCTTTGGAATGCTGGCAGGTCTACACAAGAATGGCTTACTGTGAATTCTGCTCTGCCAGCTGAATGCATGGACCAGTTCAAGGAGAAGCCAGATGGGGTTGTATTGTAATAGAAGAGAGGCTAGAAACAGACCATAGGAGCATCACCATAAATGTTCACCAGTTCAGTAACGTAGTGTCATGAAAAGATACTATTTTTTGTCCCAGAGGTAGGATGGCTGCCTCTGTAATAGCAATATTCTTGGAAATTAGTCCCACTTATTGAAAGCATTTTAGCTTCATTATAATCAGATTGCTTAATGTGGCACCCTTTTTACAGTGTCTGTTTTAGCTAAGGTCACACTCTGCTGCCTAACAACAGCCAGTTCTGTAGCTTCCTGAACTAGAGATCTGGTGTCTAATTCAGAGCAACCCTTTTACTCAAACCAACTCCAAATAAGCTCAAATATTAGTGTTCCCATCTCTTCCTTTTTTTAAGGACTCTCTTTGGTGCACTGATAACTTTCTTTCACTCTGTTTCATATATCGATTGGTAGTGTCTCTGATGGCATCTGATGTCCAAACTAATTTTATTTCGTTTGTATTCAATATGGCCAGTACTAACTGTGCCCACTCATAAATACCCTTGTTCAGTACAGGCAGCACCATGTCATTTGTAGAGAAGGAACATCCAGAATCCAAGCAGGAAAAGTGCATTTTTTAACATAGATAACTGTTCCTTTTCTGGCCACTGCAATATTGATCACCATAAGGTATGGAGAAAGACCCACACATTGCATGATCAGACTTTTTCAGTTCAGAAGTCACCCTCTTGAGCTTGAAATTTGCCTGCAAGTTGAGATCTGTAATAAGTCATGTAAATTTATGCCCTCCCTTCACTAATTATGATTTAGGACAGACTACAGACATAAGCAAACTCTGGAGAGTAGAACAAGTCAGCAGGATCATTACCCCCCAGGCATAGGGGTGGGTAAGGTCCCACTCATGGCTGGTGAGCTGTGTGCCCAAACCCTTCTGCTGCTTTTTGGGACACAGCAGAGCCCCATGGGCTCAGCCTCAGCACTTCAACAGCACACAGTCCCCGGGGAGATAAAGCCGCAGCCTGGAGCCTCCACCCCTGCATTGGCAGTCCTAGAGGAGAGGCAGGTCTGGAGAGGAGCTCTTGGAAGAGGCTATCTTCCCCCTGATTGTGGCTGATTGTGTCATCAGAGACGGGCACAGACACAGGAGGACACAGACTGGAACGAGGTGCAGAGACAAGACGATAAATATTCCCTCCTAGGGCTGAGCCACACATTTAATTCTTGCACATAGAGCAACGTAAGGAGAATATTATCTTGTCCCATTAGGCAGCCACAGGCTCAACACAGAGACAATTGAGAAGGACAGGTCTCTGCCATAACCATGACTGCTATTTAACAATCCCCAAGACAGTATTATTTTAACTCATCTTAGGAGCAAGAAAATTGAATTTCTTCATTATTTCATTATACTGAGATATCTTAGCCTGATCTTGGCTGATCCCAACTGGATTAACTGATCACAACTAGATTTATCCCACTTAATTTGAAGCACCTTACTGTGGCATAAAATTTTTGAGGGTAGCCTGACCCCATTATAATCAATGGGATGAGAAAAAATGGGCTAAAATTGACTTCTGGAAATAATGTTATCTCTGTTCATTACAAAGTGCATTTGACCCTGTATTAGGCACCTTCATTTTGTGTCTGAAACTAACAGGGAATGAATCACTCCTCTGCCACTTAAGACATCAAGTTCAATCAAGATTATAGTCTTACAGTCTTAACATTTATCCAAGATATTTGCTGCATCAGTTCTGTGTTGAACAAAGTCTAGGGTTTACTGCATGGGTTCATCTGCTGCAGCAAACTGAGAACATTTCATAAAGATCATGTGATTTTCTGATGATTTTGCCAGCACCACAGGCAGATTTAGACTGGGTTTTAATTTATGTATGCCTCCACCTTCAGAGTCCCTACCATCAAACACACTTTTAGAAACAATTCCAAAGGAAATGTACTTCCTGAAACCATATTTCAATCCTTCTACTCCCATTCCCTGAGGAATTTTTTCTTTAGATATTTTATACAGCATTTCTGTTCAGAGCTTTTGCTGCACTCCCAGCAGAATGGATATATTCACAATTCTTTTTTTTTTTTTTGCATCAGTGGAACTCTAAGCACAAAATGCTTTGCAGACTGGTTGGGAAAATCATCACTTCTGTTTGCTATACTGCTTTAGTGTGAGACAGCTAACTCCTTTTCATCCAGAAGTGGTAATAACCAGAGCAAACAGATGATAAAGAAAAGTCATTGTGATGGAATAAAACACAAGAAAGAAAAAAATTACACCAATTGGTTAGAATTCAAGGATTTTTTAAAATACATTAATGTTATTCTACCCATTTTTTAACACTGCAAGGCAAGTACACTTGTAATCCAAAAAAGCAGTATTGAATAAAACTAAATATTTCCATTCCCTCCCAAGCTCCTACTTCCCTGACATGTCAATCAGGGGCTTGAAATGCAAGAGTCATAATTCTAAAAGCAAAGAAAAATTATGTATTTAAAATACTAGTTCTGATGTGTGCATTATTTTGACAGGAATACGATCTTCTACAGAAAGCAACATACTACCTAAAGAAAATTTCATATTAAATCTTGTATATTAAGATTATAAAAATGTATTGCTATATTTATATATTAATTCAAGAAAACAACATTTTATCTTGCTTTACTGACTATCACCAATATCAATTTTTATTTACATATATTTCTAGGAAAGGATTGCTCAAAACATAGGAAGAATATGCTTGAAAGCATGTTGTCTGTATTAGGTAAACAAAATGTCTTGGGCATAATCTGATTAAAATATGAGGGGGAAAGGCAGTGAGTTTATCTTGAGTTTCCCCACCTCTTGCAGAAGAGTCTTTTTAAAAGGCTTGCTTTATCTTAAGAAATTGTTAGAAGTTAAAAATAAAAGGTTAATTCAGAAAGTGAATGAAGCTCTATAGTCTGAATAATCCAGAAGGTCAAGATAACTGATAAGAATGGTTCTTCATTTATCTTTTAAAATAGATTATCAGTTTAGTGATCACCAGTGATCAAATCTAGATTAGTTTTTTATCTTAGAGACAACTTTACAACATTGTGCTGATTCCAGCTAAAAGCCTCAGATACCTCTACAAGGAAAAGCACCTTCTGTGAATTAACACTTTGATGTATTTCCATCTTTCTTGGAGATTTCAACCTCAGTATCACCTTATTCAGCTCATGTAGAATTTCTAGATCTTTTCCAGTGGCAGACACATCTAATAATGCAAACTATAGGGAAAAACTTTACT
This sequence comes from Molothrus ater, assembly GCF_012460135.2. NCBI lineage: Eukaryota > Metazoa > Chordata > Aves > Passeriformes > Icteridae > Molothrus > Molothrus ater. The sequence continues at coordinate 37,996,248 of NC_050479.2, forward strand.
CTTCTGAAAAGCAGGTAAATCACCCAGATATTGCAGTTAGAAAATGAAAGGTGCAAAGTATCACTTTCTATGACATACAAATAAAAGAACATGATGCCGCTTTAATTTGCAGACAATCAAGAAATATATTATCTCCATCTGTAGCCCAGACATAAAATTTAGAAAGATTAAATTCTGTGGCAAGGAAAAATGATTTCTAAAAATACCATACTATCAAAAATAGCACACAGTTTAAGGAAATATAATATAAGCAAGAATCAGGCTTTTGTGTCTTTATGTTGTTCCATAATTTGAAGATCATTTGATAGCATGGCAGTGAGACTTTTACCATATTGGAACAAGAAATTTGACAATTTCAGGAGTTGATCATTAGAGCGTAAGGTACCTCTTGCTGTCTTATGAACCAGACTGAATAAAGACTGTTCATGCTATCTTACCCCAAGATATAGTCAGAGAGGATCTTGTCAGACAAAAGGTGAAAATTCAAGAACAAAGGCAGGCACATTTTTCTTCACAGTGTTTGTCAGAACACATTTACCTCTGGAAATAGATGGAAGGTGTCTTGTCTGGAACTATTCAGAGTAATCTGCCAAATTCACACTGGCATAATTCCAGAAACCATGTTTAAGTTTTGTCACAGATAAATTTTGTCTAATAGGAAGCATAATATTTCTAGTGATGATGCCTCAAGGCAACAGTAGTAGGAGTACTAATCATCTCTATCTGAAGGTGTTTGCTAAAAGAAATCACATTTCAGAAGCTTCAGTTTCCACACTCCTAGTTCAATGCTGCTCAGAAGTCATACATTATAAAAACATACCTATAAGCACTGTAAGATTTGAGAAAAAAGGTTATGCAGTAAGCTGTACCTAGGTGGCACGTTATTAACCCAGAGTAAGAGGAAGGCAGGCACATGACACTTTAAATCCCAGCAGTATTTTCTAACTCATCAAATATGGTCAAACTTAATATTTTTCTTTACAACATAGTAAGCATCACTCAAGCTGTGATGATGCTTCCTATGTATTTTGACTACACATCTTTAATGATTTACTGGAAGAATATATTTAGGTTAGCTGATTTAAATGCAGGAAGAACAAATTGAATGGTTATTTGTGGGATAATGTCTTCAGCATTTACTTGTGGACATGTTCTCATGTCACAGTCATACAAAGAAGTGCCTAAGTATTTAAAACAGTCTAAACAACTTTGTTCAAGCTCCAAAAACCTAAGTTCCATTTTTAAATAATTCAGGCCCTAGGAATCTAAGTTTCCTGTTAACAATGCTGACTTTGACTTTTCAGTAACTAGATGGCTTTTGAAAATACACTAAGGTGGTCTTCTGAAAATAGAAAGGGGCTTTTTCCAAGATCAACTTAAGGCTGAAGTTCTGTGCCATCATTTGGAAAATGAGCATTTTCAATGACCACCAATTAGGAATATGCAGATTTGAAACCCAAATTACCCAAAATTACCCTGTTTTAAAATCAAAACTGTTACACCAAAGATATATCCTACAGATTTTACATACCATGTCCTACTTTGCCTTCTCTATATAATCATAACTAATATTTCAGAGGCATATGCTCAAAAACTACTTTATTTGTAAAGGGATGTACTACACAGATACAGAGAGGGAGTGAAGAAAAAGTATTTTACTTGCTCATCCTCCTGCAACAAGGTGGCATCTTCTTTGCTCCAATCTTTCTGCTTGGTCTCTGAGACTAGTGATTCCTGAGGGGCGGTCTTGCCAGAAAAGACTGAGGCGAAAAGACTGAGGCACAAAGGCATTCATCACCTCAGCCTTTTCCAAATCCTGTGTAACCAGGTCACCCATCTCATAGTACTGGGCCCACATTGACCATAGTCTTCCTTTTGTGTACTTATAGAAGGCTTTCTTGTATTTTTTAACACCTCTGGACAGATTCAATTTCATTTGGGTTTTGACTTTCTTAAACCTATCTCTGCATGCTAAGATAATATCTGTGTATGCCTCACAGATTACCCATTCTTGCTTCCACACTCTGTGCGCTTCATTTTTGTGTTGGACTTTGGCCGGGAACTCCTTGTTTATCTGCAAAAGTCTCCTGTCATGTTTGTCTGACTACCTATTCATTGACTGCAACAGAAAAACCTTAAATATTAACCAGTTTTCTTTTCTTAAGCCCTTATTTCCTTTGGGACCTTATCCTATGTGACTCTTTCAAGCAAATTTTTGAAGAAGCCAAAATCTGCCCTTCTGAAGTCCAGGGCTACAAGCCTGATTTTTACCTTCCCCTCTCTCTTCAAGATCCTGAACTCCAACAGTTTTTGGCTACTGCAGGCAAAGTCACCCTTGACACACAGCCCCAACAAGCTTCTCCTTTTGGTGAGTATGACATTCAGTAGAGCACCTCACCTCATTGGCCTCTCTGTGATTTGGGTCAGAAATACATATTATTTACTGGACTTGCCCTGCTTTGCTTCCTCACATCATTAATACATCTTTCCAGTATACGTGACTACTGGAGAGGAGAGAATGGTTCTGGATGAGTAGTGTTCATGATACTATTTCACAAGTTGGAGAAGAAACATATGTAGCTTTTGTGGCTCATAGGAAAGCTCAGGATTAGTACATGATGAAGGAAAAGTCCAAATGCTACCAATGCAACTTACGAGCAAGTAAACAACAAAGTCCTAAGAGTGTCACTCTGAATTGTAAGTGAAGAGGAAAACCTAAGGAGAATATTTGCTTCCTTCAAAGAATCAGCTTTGAAATATTTACTGTACAGGCTGACAGTTATAAGACATAATTTGTTTTCCCATCTTTCTATTTTTCTGAAATGTGTAGGCATAAATTGAACTAGAAAGGGCCTCTAAAGCCTCATGTTGCTATATAATGTTTTACAATCAAGGTTTCAGATTTTAACTTTTCCTCAAAACACTGTTGATCATAAAAGAGATATCTTTCTGCTTTTAGCACTTAGTTTTCATTTCCTTCCAGCTAATGCCAGCAATAACTAGTGCTTCAGCAGCTTATTATTCATTAAATGCTCATTTAAAACACATTTTCTTCTGTATACTTTGGACTCTAAATAGTGTTTTGATACCTAGAGTCTTTTATAGTATAAGCCTTTTCTTTTTCAAATACAATCTAGTTTGATTTTTTTTTAAACAAGGGGGTTTTTTATACACTTTATTTTGTTTGTAAAATTTCCAGGCTCAGCTTTAGTTAAAAAACTTAATGGAAAATATAAAAATATTGCTCCCCAATTCAAAAAAGGTAGGGGAAAAAAGATCCTATAAACCAAAACTTATAAATAGGGTATTCCAATGTACTTTTACTAGACACTCCAAGTCTGCCAGAAATAAGCTCAAAATATTTCTGATTTGAGATTATAACCCAGATTCTATGAAGCCTTGGAGCTGCACCCAATGGACCATCACACTGTTTTTAAAAATAAAGTATGAATCCACTTTGATAAACCATTTATTTTCAACATGGCATGAAATTGGGTTCATCAACCATCCAGGTTTAAGCACATATTTTTACTGTGAGAGTTAAACAGGGTTTCTGCTCAAACCTCCTTTTATACCAAGCAGGTTGTTCCAAAGAACAGTTCCAAACAAAAGCCTCTCTCTAGGAAGACACTGGAGAGACTGCCTGCACAAGTAGCTCACAGACTTAATTGTCTAAATTTGAGATCAGAATTACGCCTTTTCCTCTTACAAACAGAAAACTAGAAATTCAAGAAAGGTCCTGGGTAACAAGTTAAGTACAATTTAGTAAAGCATCCATTGCAGCAACAAAAAGAGTTTTCTGCACTGCATTGTACATTGTCAGATACCACTCCCTGATGGGAGTATGTGAAGAGACAGAGACAGACTCTTCCAGGAGATGCACAGTGACATGACATGGGCAGCAGATACAAGCTGCAACCCCAGAAATTCTGACAATGTACTAGAAAAAAATCACCCTCTGAGAGAAATCAGGCACTCAACCAAATTGCACAGAGATGCTCTGGGATCTCCATCCTTGGAAATATTTAATTTTTTCCTGGAAAAAAGCCTTGAGCAGCCTGGTCTGACTCCAAAATCAGTCCTATTTTCTCCTGGTGGTTAGACTAATTTACTTTAAAATGTCCTTTCCAACCTATCTTATTCTATGAGTCTGCAAAAATGACAAAGAACTTAAAGCAGACATTTATCGCATTGACCATGTTTTCATATCAAGCTACTGACGAAACAGAGGCTACAAAAATTCACAGAAAAAAAACCTCACACACAAAAAATCTTTTTCTAAACTATTTTTGTCACAAAAGAATACAATTTTGTTCAGTTTGGAGAGCAATATTATCTCCAAGAATTTCCTCAGATGTAAATAGTCAAAGCTGCCTAGAGACCTACTCCTGTTCCTCTCCATTTATAGCCCAGATACATTGCCAACCAAAACTCCTATGTATTAGCCAAAAATGAAACAGACTGAAAAGGCCAGTAAAGGTCACCTAGTAACCTAGTCTTGAAGCCAGAGAAATGTCTGTGGGTGTGGCACACCATAATTAAAGTCTGATTTCCTCACTTTTACACTGATATTGCTTTAACTTGCTTTAAAAGTGCCTTAGTCACTCACCCACATCAAAATGATAGGCATAACAGATGCAAATTTGTACCCAGTAACACATGTTGCTGGTGATTAAAAAGCACAGAACAGAAACTAATGTTAATGAATTCTGCATACCATAAATAGTGAATTACCCTTGCCACTACAAACATCCACAAAGGCAAACCTTGACACAAAAGAGCATCAAAGAGAAACAATTAGGATATCCTTTCTAAAGAGGCATTACAAAAGGTTGTTCACATATATCTGCCAGTTACTCTTGACTTCTAACAGCACTGCATGGTACTAGACTCTGCTTGAGACACACACTCCTGTCCACAGTCTAAAACTTGCAGCACTCAGGGAAGGACCACCAGCATTACATGGCTCATCCCTTCCACACACCAGTTTGCCAGTGCAGGTTCACTGCCTGAAGCACTCTGGCCACACATTGGATTCCCAAGACGTGAAGGTGTCAATCAAATCTTCTAAAAAAACACACAACTCCTCGTCAGTGTACACCCTTCTAACACTTGGAACAAATCAGCCTTCTGTATTGAAGTATTCAGGGCTATTTTGTTGCTTGCAAACCACTGTATTGAAAATCCTCTTAATTTGTGTAATATTGCTGACTTCACCAAGCTTATATCCATAAATAATTGGATTCAGGGTATTTATCTACAGTCCCAAGTTTAGGTGTTGAATCTGCTTGCTCTGTCATTGTTGATATCCATACAAACTTTTTGGATGTTTGTATCGATGTTTGAAAAATCAAATATACCATTGTTTTTTCCATTTTAATTAGGTGATCACAAATGCTGAGGGACTCAAAGGAGATGCAAAGAATGTGGGTGCACAGCATCACAGAAGAGCATTTTGGTATGAGGTATTTGCTTAAATACTTCACCCTTTCATAAAAGTATAGTCAAAATAATAGAAATATTTAAACAGATTCTTAGTATCCCACCTAAAATTATATGCTTGTGGACAAAGGAGTGAGATTACATTTGTATATTCACTACAAAGATCAGTCACAATACTAGTATCTCACTTCAAATTTGATGACAGATTTCTCCAAAGTTCATGCATGCTGGACACTTGAACATCAGCTAAATGATGACCTGTGATCTGCACCCACTCTAATTTTACACAAATTGTCAAGACACAAATAGAACCCTGGGAAGAAGTTTTAAATAGTGCATGAATTAGTGTTTAAAACACCCCAAAACATTCAAAATAATTTTAATTGCATTCAGAGGATTGTAATACTGTCATAAGACATAGCATCCTTAAAGACATCTCAGACAAGTGTTGGCATAAGAGAGTTAGGAAATAACATACATATGTTCTCATAGTGTATTTACAAAAAATGTAGGGAGAACATATGGTAGACACTATCATGAATGTTACAGGGGAAAAAAAAGTGCTGTATGCCCCATTTTCCTTTTCTGATGAGAACTGCAATTTAAAGCAACATGAACAGAGTAACACCGCAAGAGGCAAACCAGATATTGATGGATCAGACAATGGCAAGACAACTACCATTCATTCAAATGCCTTTGGAAAGCATTGTGCTACAATGGTTATGGAGAACAAAATTGATCCTTTCTGCTGGTTATACTTGGAAGGAGGGTAATTGGTTTTTTTTAAATAGATGTTTGACTGAGTTAGGGACATCTGTTCTTCATTCCATGGTACTTCAAGAACCAGATATTCAAGATCATCTTTGCTGCTCAGAAAATTGAATTCCATCCTCAGTTTCAATCTGGAAATCAAATGAAATAAAATAATTTATATTATTCTAGCTTTATGCAGTGTTCAATGACACCAGAATTTGACTGCATAACTAAATATCAACTATCCCCTAAAAACTATGCTAATTACTAGTACAGTGTAAATATATTAGCATTCCAACTTCTGCCATTAATTTTTTCAACAGTTTTCATTATTACTTGGGAAAATCTGAGCCAAGTGCAAAGACATTTGCTTCCAATTTTTCAAACAAAATTATTTTAAATTATCATTTTGACAAAAAGCATCCCCTTTCAGATTAGTTTTGCTATTGAAGGAAAAAAAAGAATTTTGGCCAAAAACCACAGTTTTGATTCTTCAACAAATTAATCTGGAATTCTGGAAAAAACTGTGCTTAAAGGACAAAGGAGAACAGAACTGCAAGAGAAGATGGGAGAGACATTACAGTCTCTTTTACCCAAATTAAACCCCTAAAGAGTTTTAATTGCATTTTAAGAAAAATAAACTCATTTCAATTTGCTGTGACTGTTCACAAGTATATATTTTACAAACTTTTTCATTGCAAGTGCTCCACAAACCAGATTTCACATGAGTTTTGGTAAACATCTGCTTAGAACACATTTTCAGAAATTAAACTTGGGCTAAATAGCAAAAACTGAGGAATGGAGTACAAGAGTGTTCTAGCATAAAAACAAACAGAGAAAAATATTTTTAAGACTACTGCTATAAGCACAATATAAAGGATTATGTGGCAGGTGCCCTGACACAATCTTTCCTATTAAGACCCCTTAAATGGGATTCATTTTACCATATGCAGAGGTCTGAAGCAAGACCCAAGGTTTGAGGGTGATGGGGTTGCCTACATTCAGAAGAGACAACAGTCACTTTCAGGCACAATTCATCTCATACTAATTTCAATGGCTAAACTGTTCTTCATTACCTCAGCTGTTAGTGGGAGGTGCTGCTGAGGTTCCTCTGCCAGAGCTGTCAAAGAGATGTTAAAGGTTTGTAAATTTATTTTCAGGGTCTCAAACACTTATTGCAGTTTTCAGGATGATTTCCTGGCCTGCAGTCCCTCTTCCTGTGATCCACTCCACCCAACCTTGTGGAAAGACCAATGCTGAGGTTAAAAAGAGCAGAGATTCTATTTCTGATCATTTACAGGTGACTGATGGTAAAGTCAGTTGACTTTCCTGCTCAGTACAGGTCACTGAGGCTACTGCTATCAACCCTGAGCTGTTCCAAAGCAAGAATTGTGCCCTTTTTATCAGGAATATGTGAAATGTCTGATTTATTGTACATCAGGGAAATATCTCTACAGGTCAATGGATTCCTGTATGAAAAATCCCTCTTATAAGAGGTTGGTTAAAAAATAATATGTGGCATTCAAAAAATCTTGGGGTGTATATATATATATATATATATTCCAGTCTACACTGACTTGGAAAAAAACCAGCATAAACAGCATAAGAGGCAAGTATTATATAGTCTAAGGGCAGTAATTTGTAATAGATTTTTGCTGTCCATAACCCCATTTCAAAATACTGACATGTCTTCAAAAAATTTAAAAAAAAATTTAAAAAAAAATCTTACAAGGAGAAATAAATCAAAAGTACTTGAGACAGCACATGACCAAACCAAACCAACAAACAAACAAACAAAAAACACCAAAAGAACACAACAATAAAAACCACTTAAAATACAGCTGTTGATCTTTTTCATGTGAAAAGAAAAAGATAACAACCCAGTGGTCACCATTATGTAGATTTTATCTTGACCAGAGCTCTGAAGCTATGCATACTGTTATGTAAATATTTTTTGTGAATTTTTATTTCTGCTATGTAAACAGAATCTGTTTCTAGAAACTTCAATCAATCAATAAGAAAATGTTAGACTTGCACTATAATCATAACTAATAACCATACAAAGAAGCAAACTACCTAGCCTACATAAGGCTTCTTCTTAGATAAGTACTTCATTGGTCCAAAAATTATTGGTTACATTTAAACAGATATTTATCACTAAAACAGTATGTCCTTATTAATATGTTTCTAATTTTGTAATTTGACCAGTATCATTTTGAGGTTATTGTTATTATTGTTATCATTATTATTATCATTGTCACATTAAAAAAAATTATACCATTTGAATCATTTTCATTCTTCTAAGACATTCAGACTCAGTACAGCCTGATCAGCTAAGATAACCAAAGCTTATTAATTTTCTCAGAATTCTGTTTCTATTATCATAAGAAATGCAATTCTTTGCCCTGTCAGTAACAGTGAAATAAGAGTACGAGATTGCCTACTTATGAGTTAAGTATTTTACTGCAATGAAATTAGGAAAACCCACAGAAAAGGTAGCTGTAACTTTTGCCCAATTCAGACAATTTTCACTCTTAAGGTACCACTGACAGCAAAAAATTCCATGGCAAACTAAGCTTGGACCTTAACAGAACGTTTGCATCAGGACACCTGAAGTTTTTCTAGTTGAAAGAGTGGCTGCACAGCATTTTTAAAGTCACTTCAATGATGTAAAGAAATTTGAAAAATGCCTTTGTAAACACACACTGCTGCATAACAAATGATGTCTACAGTCTTAAATTGGGCATTCTGAAAACTCATTCCATGGAAAAGCTCAAAGTTTTTGTTTCCACGTGTACATCTACAACACATGCCCTCACCACAAAAACATACAGCAACAAGCACACTTTATTCATATTTGGATGCAAATCCCAGATATTTTTTCCTAAGCACCAGCTCAAGCTTCCAAGATCTGAGTTCAAATAGAGTTTTGTCTGCCCCTCGAGGAAGGAGCAAACCCTGCTTTACAGATTTAACTTCACAACTGTAACAACTGCAAAGGATGGCAGCCCTGCATGAAACAGGCAGCCGTGTGCCTCCTCATCACACAAACTGAGCACTGAGTGAGGAGGAACTGCAGGTCACTGCAGACTGGTTAGAAAAGGCACAGTGTGCCACTTTCCCTCACACCCCTCAGAAATCAGCTTTCAGCTGGAGGAGCTTGTGCTGATAAAGCATCAGGAACCAGTCAGCAGCTCTGGTGGTCTCCTCTGCTCCTTTTCCATCTTGTCTATGACTACCCTTGAGAGTAAAAGGCTGTTGAAAAGCCATTATGCCCGAAAAGGGGGATGGTCATTACCCTTCACGTTCCATCCTCAGGCTATACTGCTTAACATTTCCACTGTGGCTGTTTGGGAAAGTAGCACCATTTCCATCTGTTATACTTTCTTGCCCTCTGCTGGAAAAACTATCAACTGAATGTGCAGAACTGAACTTTTAAAACTGATTTCTCAATCAATTGTGAAAAAACTCATTTTTTCACACAGTCCTTCAGCAAAACCCTCATAAGAAATGCTAAAAAATATTTAAATTATTTTTAAAATCATCTGATTCCTAACAATTAATCTAACTTCAGAATCAGACCAAGGCATTGAAAGTGACATCCTGTCCCCAAAGTATACTCACTCCAACATACAAGGGGAAAGTTGATAGCAGTGAAGAACAAACACTTAAGAGAAGGTTCAAGAACGAGTAATTTGATTGCATTTTTCAAAAACATAGATGAAATGTAGGTGCTGGTGTTAAATGGGAATACAGGGCAATAGTATTTTCTGCTTTAGTATAATGCATTTGTGATGTTTGAAGTAAATAGGTGGGTAGCAGGTTTTAATTCATTTTCAGTAAATAGGATACATATGTTTTCCTACTCACAATAGAAGAAGTTTTCATAACAGGAACTAAATTACCTCTCTGCTGTTACACCATTACCACATGGACATATTCAGGAGCATATTCAGAACTTCTGAGAGAGAATTTTGCTTCTGGATATTATGCCTTCAAAACTTCAAGCTTCCAATTTTCTCCTAACCTTACAGTTTCCCATGAATAGCAGCTGGAAAAGCAGTCAGGTTTATCGGCTGTATTGTCACCATTCTCCTTCTCATCAAAGAGCAGCTATGGTGGATTAAAAAAGTAATGTCACCATGTCACAAAGAAGGAAGGATAGCTCTTTGTTAAGTATGCCACTGGGAAGGACCTCTCTGGTGCTTAATGCCTCTTCAGGCCTTTCAGACAATCAGTAGTTCCCTCCTGTGAGCCATGAGCCTTTGCAGAAAGTCTGTCATAAGTAACCTTCTGCTTTCTATTTAGTGACCTTAATCTTCAAGATGACAGGGTATTTCCACAGCATGGAGAGTTTCCCTTACACACCCTTATGCAGCATGTAACAGCTCACATGAATAAGCATATCATATTAAGGAAAACAGAAATTTTCTTTTTTCAGTGAATACTTTCAAAGACCAGGTCTCTGCCTGATACCGCAAAAAGTAGTGCTCTCTGCTTGGATAAAACAGATGGAAAATGGATGTGAGAAGTACTCATGTTCCTCTGTTCGGGTGCAGTCATGTTCAGTTTCAGATAGTCAGTCCTTTTACAGTGACTGATTTCAGTTATCATGCTACATCCTGCTTTAATATCCATAAGTTCCAAATGATGTTTCATAATGTGAACCAGATTTTTAAGGATTTGCTTAGGGAACTACCACGTTTTCACTAACACTACAGGGAGCATCCTCATTCCTGTTGCTGACTACTTAATACCCTTAACCATAACCATAACATCTTTTTACTCACAGAAAGGGTCAAGTTCTTTTAACTTTTAAAAGTATTATAAAAGCTGGAAACTAAAAATAGATCCAGCAAAATTCAGTCAGTAAGTTTTCAGCAGACTTTTGAAGGACTCCAGACTACAGATTAAGAAAAATTGATTCAAACTGCATTTGTACAGATTTATATATAGGCATAGTTTATAAATACTTCTATAGAAAGACACCAACCATGACATTTTCTGTTAGTGTCATTTTGCCAAAGGAGTTGCAGAAATACATCTTCCTTTTGCTTAAATATTGTTCAAATAAAACCCCAAAAACATCAGGGATAATATATTTACAATCTGGTATGGCTCAGGGAATAAGTAATGGCATGCAGAGCTTTTCATTTCAAGAAGATAAGTTCAGGTTCTGCCCAAGACACAAGAGGGCTGAAAGCCCTGTTGTGACTCCCCTAACAACCCATTTAAAATGAGTTCATTTTCAAAATCCAATTACTTTGCTTTTTTTTTTTTTTCCAAATACAGGGAATATGTTCACATCACAAATAACATCAGCATAGAAGACAATCTTCTTAAAGTTTTTAGTAGAAAGGTCAATGATTTGATGGGATTAAAAAGCATGTATCCTCATTTGAGTCAGGTTTTCCTCCTTTTTCAGGACACCAAGGCACAGAGGTTCTCTTGAGCAGTTTCTCCAGAATGGTCAGCCTGTTACAAGGTCTTATTTCCTAAAGAATGGCAAATAAAGTCTCTCAGTGAAAGGTCAGGATTTGAATATTCAGATGATTTCAGAAAGAAGTCAGTGGGAAAAGGAACAAATGCCATTTTGAGCTAGAGCTCTGTCACATCAAACATCAAACAGAACTGCCACGTGGTCATATTCTTTCTTTTTGTCACACATTGTGTGTAAACAGTATTGTGTACATCTCAGAAAGTGGGTAAGGGTTTCTGTGATCATGTTAATGCAGTTGATACCAGGGGTAATCAAAAGGGATTTTATGGAGGAGAAGCTGTGGTTCCCACAGCAGTTACTTGATACCTCTCAACAGGCAAGATGAGCAGAAGCTCTTGAAATCCACCTGAAAATTTTACCTCCATTTCTCATCTCTCATTTCTCATTTTGTGAAATAATATTTCACAAAAAAATCTTAATTAGATTGGCCAGTTTACATATAAACTCTCCACATGAGAACACTCCAAATTCCAAAAGGGACTTTCTACCAATACCAGCAATTACTACAGAACAAAATATAGCACTCCAGAATCAATCTGCAACTGATATTCAAGACTTTTGATGTGTGACAATGCCGTTAGTAATAATTTTGCTTCAGGGGATTTTTTTGGTAAAAGTTCAGCTCATCAATCAGTTCTTACAGTAATTTTTTTTTACAAGCAATAACTGGATGCTGAATGTAATACATTTTTCAGAAGTAAAAGATTTTGCATTCTCTTTGCTCCACTTTTCCCTATCCTGTGGCAGAGGACAATTCACAGTGTAATGCAGTCAGATCAGTAGTAGGTACCTGCAGCTAACCATAGATTTGGGCAGTGGGACTGATCTACATTTTTTTGATGCTTCTGATTTTTCTTCAATGAGTGCATAGTCTTGTCATTGATACTATTTGTCCCTGTACCAACCAGAAGAACCTCGTGAGTTTCCTGCACTCTCCTGTTCTTGTTTTGGCAAATAAGCAGTATTTTCTTAGTGAGACAGGGTTTTTTTTCACAGTCTTACTCTATCTAGCAGGAATGGAAAACAGTGTTTCACAGGTGTTTTCCAAATTCCCGCAGGGAGTTGTTTTATGATTTGTATGGTAATGATTTATGGGTATGTCTACAATATACACAAAAAGAGAATAGCTGTAAACTACATTATCTAACTCAAGAGACTAATAAAGATAAACCCAGTTTTAATAGAGATTTGATACTCTTTTTTAGGCATTACTCCAAGAGTTAACTGTCATTACTGACTTTAAACTGAAGTTTAAAGTCAAGTGAAGAGGGAACTTTGTCTTCAATGCAAGGTACACTCAAATTCTCAGAACTATCCTTCCTTAATGCATTTTTTCCCTTAAGGTCAGATGGAAGAAAAGGGGAGAATGTGCCCGTTAAAAGCATCTCACCAAATACAGATGGCCTGAAAACATCATCTGGGATTCACCTCCTCTTTGTGAGGACACTGCAGTACCAAGCACATTGAAGGTATCAGAGGAAAGTGCTTTTACCCACATTATACATTCAAGAACTCTAGATATCATTTTTACCTTGAATCTTTAATATTTTCTCTAATGTTAGTTACTTCTAATGGACAAGTCATAAAGTCTGTCAAAATATGTTCTACAGAAAGTTCTCTTCTATGGATATTTTCTAGTGAAGGTCCTGCAGTCAACACACAGCAGCATTAGCCAACATGCAATTTCAGGTTCTTCAGTGAAACTACTGTCTTTTTCAATTGGTTTCACTATTGTCATCAAGAAATTGCAGTTTTGCATCCTTTCTGTTCTGTGGGATAGACAGATCTGCTTTATCTACACCATCAGGGAGAGGATCAACTGGATCTGGAGAAATGAGCCAGGATCTGAGGTGGTGGATCTCCCGCAGGCAGGGCAGAGTCCCTCTGGAGAGAGCACAGCCCCCAACAGCTGCACAGGGTCAGGACAACTAAGGTGAAGTGGATGAGGCTGGTAGTGAGTCAGATTTGAGGTCCATCTAGTCAATAAATTGAGACAAATGACACAGAGGCACATCCTGCCTCACCTAATGCTCCACGACAGATGAGGAAACACGGATTGTATGAGCCCATGGGGGTTAGAAATATGCAATGTCTCTGCTTGCCACTGAAACAACATGCACACACTGAATTTGTAAAGGTTTGGGAAAGCCCACAGTAGAGTAAGGATGATAGTCAATAATGGATAATGGAGAAGAAGACATGAATTTTCCACCAGACAAAAGAGCACAGCTTCAAGACTGGTATCTCATTGTAATCTGTCTAACACAAGAGTAAATAATTTTCCAGAGCACCTATAATCACCTTTTAACCTTCAAATGAGAGAAATCCAGAACTGAGGAAGAAAGGGAATCACAAGTATGAGGACACAGACTGACTCGGATTAGTCAATAGGAATGTTATGCCTTTCTAAGGATTTGAGTATCCTTTGTCTTTTTCTTCTTCCATTCAGAAGCACACCAACTTTGTTCTCATTCCACTCTGATTTAAATTTGACCCTCAGCAGTGCAACCCTGATGTAAGATCCTTATCTGTGAAGTAAATGCAGCAGAACTGTGCCCACACAAGTTCTCAATCACTGTCTAATCCCAGCCTGCAGCAAATCACCCTGACTCTGACTCCGCTGCTACACCAGGGAAATTCCAAGACAGGTACACAGACTGAGAGCAGAGGTGTGGCAGGAGGCAAAGGTGGACTGAAATCTATCCTGCATTCTGAAATAAAGAATTTATTTGAAGTGGAGATGTATTTGTTCTTTCTTCCATATCTGCTATATACCCAGTCTGTGGTGTCACGCCTGTAGTGACTCATGGTACAAGAAAACTTTGTTTGCTGAGCTTTTTGTGGACATAGTTACTTTTATTGGAAACAAAGAATTTGAATGTGGATCATTATGGCTTATGTTTAAAATAGAATGAATGTTATTTGAGTCGCTTTCAAATTAGCATGATTGTTTAAAAATATATGAAGTGCTTCGCTGAATTTTAATCTCTCTACTGCAAAAACAATTTTAAAAGATTACAGGCTTGAACATTTTTAGAAGGATGTAATCATACTAGCTAAAACATAAATTTCACACACCACAATAATTTTTAATCATTCTGCAGTGCACATAGGCAGCATTCAAATGTCTCTTTCAAATGTCAAAATAAAATTAATATTTATTACCATACCTCTGAACTAGCACATTTACAAAACTGAAGCTCAGGACATTTTCTACTAAGCCATTTAAGCCATTTTGTATGTTCTCAGTTAAACAGATTTTCTAGAGCTATTGCTCTGCCCCAGGGACTCACAGGATTTCTGAAGCACTTTATGGCTTTTTTGACTACGTTCTTCAGGAAAAATCACTCAGGTCAAGGCAGGAAGAGGATTCCAATTTCAGAGGTGGCTTTCAATGTTGGTAGCTTGCTGTAAATAAAGATGAGAGAATAATTGACATTGCAAAACCTTACACACACAAAAAACTGAGTAAAAATATAAAATTAAACACAGAAAAGTCATATTTGTACCAAAATCTTTGACCCCTCCAGGGCACCAAAAATCTTCAAAGGGTCAGGACAGCATCTGTAATAACTACCCAAGAGGGTAGAATAAAAGCTAGGTCCTTCATATCTCCTAGTTTGGGGAAAATAATAGCTCAAGAGAACTTCATGGGCTCAGACCCACCTGGAAAAGTATCCAAAAAGACCTGTAGGATCTTACCAGAGAGAGGAAAGCATTGTTCCCAATCCCTTCTGCAAACTAAAATTTGGAGAGTTTTTTAATTGGGTCCCTGACTTCACAGACATAGGGTATGGAGAGGGACAGGGTCCCTGTGCACTTGTCTCTGCAGCTCTTTTGCATGATACCCTCCCTGTTAAGAGGATTGTAACAGAGCAGGTCTATCCAGAGAGATGTGCAAAGGATTTAGTGTATCCATAACAACCTCTGTACTGAGTTTATTCAACCTCCTAGGATTTTTTTACTATCTTCACACTCTCCAGCCATATCTCAGGCATTTAGGAGACTTCATAGGGGTAAACCAATACATTTTTGATACTAGTCCTTTGTTATGTGGAAGGAAAAACTGAGCAGATCCAGTCTCATCTGCACTCCCAAATCACTTCGCTGGCTTTGAAAAATCCTACCTCTCCCACAAAAACTCTAGCTGACAAAGATCTTGCTGTCAAGCAGCATACCAAATAAGAATCCAAACAGATATAACATATTTTTTTGCTACTGCCATAAAACAATTAATCTGGCTTTAAATCTCTGATATAGCAAACAATTCATTCAGAGAGTGAAATTATAGGTACTGCTGCCATAGTGTACCAGGAAAAAGCAGCAGAAGGAAACTTCTTTTCACTGTTTTGAGTTCAGCTAAATGGCAGCTGCCACCTTGTTGATCAGCACAGAGCATTGTCTACCAGCAGTTTGTACTATCCAGAGTTTTGTAGGACCCCCTAACACCTCACAACACCAGTACTTGGGGGTAATGGATGCCTTTTTACAGCTATAGCAAGACCTTGACATTTATTTCATGCACCCTACACCACTGAGGCTATTACACTTTGTTCAGTCTGGGATATAGGCAAAATTGATATAAAAATTGTGAATTAATAATTTTCCAAAAGTACTTGTGATCATTTTATCTTCCATCAACATGAAGTTTAAATTAATATGACTGGAGTGACTGTTCTTAGAGATCATGGCACCCATAAACACCAGCTGCCCCACTGGAAGCAGAGTTACAGCTTGTCCAGTGTGGCAGCAGAAACAAGTAACATTGCTCAAGGTGTCATGTTGGGCCAAAAACACCTCCTCTGTCCCTCCAAAAATGTTTATAATGTAATTCTTACACATGTTTCCTGGAGAAGAATGCTCCTCTTAATTTATTCTGGTGATGATTCTATATAGATAAGATGTTCAAGAAAGTCTCTCAACTGCAAAAGGGTTATGGAACTTGTCCTGTTGGCACAGAGTGACCTTGCTCATGAAGCTCCTGGCAAACAAGCAGCCACCTTCCACTGTAATTATACAAGTATGCAAAACCACCATACCAAACCCCCCAGAAATCTCTGCTGCTTCCCTGATGTCAGCACAAGGTGCCAAGAGCCATAATTAACTTTTGATTGAACTTTGATCAGTCTCGATGGATACAGCCTGTGGGCAGTGCCTGGGCTGGGAGCTCTGCCAAACTTTCAAGTGCCTACAGGAAAGACAAGCACTACCTGATGGTTGTTCCTGTCCTCATGTCATCTCCCCAGGTATTTGCTGCCCTCCCTGTTAAAGGCATCAGGCTGAGCTAGTTTTTGACTTTGCCTGGTGTAGTTTCTCTTTCTTTCTTTCTTTCTTTGTAAGTTAATAAGAATTTGCTAAAAACCCCAATGACATCCAAGCAAGGTAGATCAAAGAATTGACAAGTCACAGCAGAAAAAGGGAATTCCTTCGCCTCAAAACTGATCTCCACCCAAAATTGTCCTATCCTTCAGAGTTAAATCCAGCAAAGTTTGGGCTCCCATGACATAAGAGGGACAGAGGCTAGAAATGACTGCTCCTGGTCTATTACAGCAACCCAGTAACCTCAGCAAGAAATGGGATTGGAAACCTGGCAGGGAAAAACTGCACCTTGTATTTCTTCTGTTAAACATGGTATATTATTAGTATTATGCTAATTTAGGTCACCTAAATGGGCTCTACATAATTTAATAGATTTAATTACTTAATAAAAGATTGGATTTGGCTGGATGTCAGGCAGACAGTTAGAGAGTGATTGACTGATACCCAGGGAAGCAACACTCTCTAGAGTGGAGAGACCCCATCCTGGGGTTACGATGCCAAAGTAGCTTTGTTAAACAAAGACATGGCTTTTGGCAGTAGACATTCCTGGTTTTAGATTCAAGGTCCCAAGTTCAGCCTCTTCTCTCCGTGATCTTCCCAGGGGTGTTCTGTTACACACCGACAAAGAAGTGCATAAGCTGAATAAACCATTAATTAAAAAACATTTGTTCAGCTCTATGCAGATGCAATGCCTCTCTCCCTTAGGGCAAATGTCTTACTCTCAAATCAATCCAAATTGCCAGGAGAAGAGGATGATAGTTTCACTTACCACTACTCCAGTTCAAGAAGAGTGAATGTGGCTAATTAAATATGCAATACTTAAAAAAAAATCCTGTGTCACTGACTCCAACTTTGAAAAAAATAAAAGCAGCATACAAACAAATAAAAGACCCAGTGAGGCAGGAAGACTATTTCAAACCTTCAGAGATGCAACTTGTCTGCATTTATTTTTTTTTTCATTTGTCTATATAGACACTTTGCCCTTGAAGAACAATTACGACAAATGTAAAACACAGTAAATTTTGTTGTTGTTGTTGTTCATATATGTAATTGCAAAAGCATACAGAAAAGGGAGAGTCAGTTTATTTAATGCAATCTCTCTCTTCAAGACATCTTGAAGATTCTTCTTTTTGTTTGGCTTTTATACAGGCTTTTCTAGACAAAACATCAGATATCATGGTCCATGGTCAAACCACACAAGGCAATACAATGTCAGCACTTAATGTACATCAACTATTTCCATTAGTGTAAAGTAGTAGCTGGTTTTTATCCTTCAGCTACTTGTCAACACTTCTTCACCGCTAGGACGGGTTTCTTTTAACCAAATGTTGATATTTTTATCTGAGCTGGCCATCTCAAGCTCCCTCTAAACTTATAGGAAAGGAAAGGCACTTTCAGGACACACATCCTTCCAGTTCCATTTTACTAAACATGTAGGTCATTATTGCTGAGTCAGAATGTCTACTTCTAAAGTCAGGGCAGTGTCCCTTCAATAGGGGAATATGGCCACCTCCTGCCCAGAGAAGTCTCTTCTTCTCTGTTGATTAGGGTGAATTGGAAATAATAGTTATTTCCATAGTGGACTTCCCACACTCCTGTTTTTTTACAATATTTACTGATTAGATCCTTCACCTAAAATAATTAAGGGCTTGCTCCTGAAGAATTTTGTCTATTTAGCAGAGGAGTGTCTTACAATTTGCTAAAAAAGAAGATAATTTTCTTTACCTAATGTAAAATGAAAATATGTTTGCCTTTTTTATTTTGATTTGGAATTAAAATAGATTTTGGGGTGGCTGCATGAAGCACATCCCCTGATTTGTTTGTGATTAAAAATTATGTGTCTCAGTTTCTGAAATTCCATTTGAATTTTATTTCAGTTCCTCTGTAATGCATTTTTACTGTTCTACATGACATCATGCCACGTCAACAGAAGTTCATGTAGCATCAAGACTGAACTGTATAACCTTCACGTATTCTCTTCCAACAAAACCTTTCTGCCATAAGTATACAACAATCATCATTACCAATCATCATTTTAATACCTCAAATTCTAAAAGGTGTGCCAATTTAAATAGATTAACATTATTTTTATTTAATATTACAAGTTTTAAACAGTATTTTTGAGTGTCTAAAGAGATAGAAGTGTCAGACATCAGCAAATTTAAATTAAGGGCCCTGTGCTTTCACTTGTCATTCTATTGTACCCAAGAGAGAGGTGAGCAGTTAAGCATTTGACTAATTGAAAACTTTTATTTGCCTCTCTTTATGCTTGACTTCTTTCTTTGCTCTTTCTTCTCTCTACTCGTGTTCCTGTTAGTTGTGTTTGAAATGGACTGAGGGTCTTCATGGATAGTCACTTGAATGGAAATACTCCTGGCTGAGCAATCATTTCCAAAGTCCTTGCTGCCTTCAGACAGTTCACTTAGCTCCTTTTTCCTGCATAAAATCATTAACTTCAAAGGAATCTTTCATATACAGATCTTTACCTACATGGTGTTAGTTTGTTTTACTATGAGTTAAGACATTTGAACCTGTAAAATCATTTGAGGGCTTATAGAAGAGAAGTGTGGCTGCCCTCTAGCTTTGTCAATGCCTCATGCACACCCTTCTGGAAAATACTCAGAGACGTTCATAAAAGAGTAAATTATAAGGAATAGCTGTACAAGAGTTGTGGGATGAAAATTTCTAGTTCAATTAACTGTGTGGTTTTATTACACATATCTAACTGTTACACACATCCTTCTAGGACTACAAGACACAGGAAACCCAAAAATAAACTTCACCTTGAACCTGAATGTTCATAGCAAGCTTTGTATGTGCATTGAACTGAGACTGAAAGTACTGAAGTGAAAGAAAAATTTTGTTGCTGTTTAAATTAAATATGAAAAGAAAATTGCCAGTAAAAGATACAGAAAGAGTAAAAAAACACAAAATCTAGCTGGCAGACAGACATATGCCTCATTTCTAGACAGATGATTTTGCAGTGTCTCATTTTTATATTGGATTCCTGTCTAGACCTCAGACAAGAGGCTTGCTGATTACCCATTTTGGAACAAATTAGGAGATGAAGTTCATTGTGCTACAAAAAAGATTTTATTTGTGGCTATGCAGCTGGCTAAGAGCAAGTTAGTCAGAGGCAGTATACAGGCCATCCTACCTTCCTAAAATTTCATTCCATAATAAATGCTTATTTATCCAGAAATTTTCTAGTCTTCAGTTTACTCTACAAAGTTTACTCTAATAAATAATAATTTTTATAATTATAAATATATTTCATAGATTTGTAATTATAACATTATTATTTATAAATAATAAAAAATAAGGCATATATTGGCAATCAAAAACTTTTTGCCTCGCATCTGAAAAGTTTTTTTTCCTTCATGGAATACTATGCAACATATTTTAAGTCCACAGATCCTTAGGAACTGAAAAGCAACAAGCCATTTCTTGCAAGACTAGAAGCTTTCTCCCTCTCTAGCTGATAAAATATTGCAAGATTTGTCTGGTAACATTTGTTTTGCAAATTCTAACAGCTTTCTCTGGATCTTTTTCACCCACCAGTAATAAGAATATAATAATATCTGCACATATTTATCCTTAATTGTTGGACAAAAGCCTGAAATAAACAGAAGAGTGACTGGCATACATCATATAGTCATTCTCACACACATCCCCTACCACAACAGACAGAAGAGTACATTTTTAAAGCAGTAATCAGAAATATTTAAGATAATTAACAATGCTCTCTTGTGTCCCTTCTAGATACAATTGTTTCTTGCATAAACTCTTCAGCAAATTTAATAGATTGGTTAAGCAACACCTGAACCATGTAAGTGGATGACATATTTCTGGATTCCTCCTCAGCACCAATAATATACAGCTAATGCATCATATTCAGTGAAATGGCTTTAAGTGATAACAGGTGTTTAGCATAATGGAATCTGCTGCTAGTTGGTCAACATGTAAATTAATTTTGTTATTTACAGAACCAGATGGTCAATTCTGGAGTACCAGCATGGGTAACATTAATAAGCCTCCTTGCTGCAGAACATGATGTTTCATCTGTAGCTTCACCAGTTTCTAATTCCAGCTACCGTGTGAATTGCAAGAGTACCCCTCTGACAGGAAGATTAACTGATTACTCTCTGCCCAAGAATACTACACCATATATTATCAAGTAAAAGTGGCTAAAGGTCATACAAATGAACTTCATGAGATAATAAGAGAAGTGGTAAGAAACAATAATATTCAGCTTTTTCACTTTTTTCACTCTGTACTGCCTAAAGTGTCAGTATGATTTGATATCATTTTCTACCTGCTTGCTTTCTTTCTTTGAACAATGATTTGGTATTGTAGAAAATGCAATTTAGCTACAGGGTTCAACTGATAAGTCATTTGTATTGTAAGACAGAGGGGCTTATTACTATGTAATGTTAAGCTTTTCTTCAAAAGTCCTATTTGAGAAACTCAGAGACTGACTCAATCTGTGATTTGGAAGAAATCCCTTTTCCATCTACAGTCAAAGCTTGTTCAGATGGAGTAAGGCAGATACACGTGCAGGCAGGACTAAGAAACCCCACTCGGCTGAACTTCCAGAACCAAACCAAAAGGGATGGTGAAGACCTTCAGCATTACAGCCACATTACTCAGGGCAGCACTCTGTGCCCAGGCTCCCACTTGCAGTGTGAGTTGTGTGCAGCAAGCACAGTGCAGCAGGGGCACATCAGACCCAGAGCATTCCAGCTGTAAAAGTCATGGGAGCACACAGAGCACCCAACAGCAGCTCCTGCCACATTGCCAGATGCTTGAGACTCATGACCAACCTTTCCCTTATCCTCAAACTGCACTTGGGAAGGTCTAAAGGCACCAAACCAGGCCACTTCAGGGAAGCTCAGGCATGCAGTAGTCCTGCACATGCTTACAGTGAGACAGATCTTAAAGCAGAAAACACTGAATTGGGCTCCTTTGGATAGCTGCCTCCTCACCTGTGATACCCTCCCTTTGTGCTGCACAACACTGGCCTGTCTGCCCAGAAGTGGGGTGACAAAGTGGCACAGAGGCAGGATGAATGTGCTCATGGTCCCTGCAAAATGCAGAGAAGCTCCTCTCTTCCCATATGTTCAATGCATTCCTGCTACACACTTTAGAGCAAAACGATTTATGCACAGTAGAAAGAAATAGTAATTGATAACAGTTTTGTGCCTCATGTTTTCACTTAAGTCGGTTTCTTTGATGAATATAGACAGGAGTGCAGTTGCTGCACACTGCATCTTTGACACTCCTCTAATCCAATTTAACTGACTTAAATGGAAGGAAAACATAGCAAATATAAAAATGGATCCAATTCTAATCTATAACTACAAACATACAGATCTTATCTAGAACTTATATTTTCTGTTTCCTTTCCTGCATGCATCAAGAATGGGTTTTTTTTTTCTCTCCTCTTCACTAATACGAGATTATGCTTTAAAAATGCAAAACGTTAAGTTACTTGCTAAGAATTATCATGTACATGTGAACCAGTTTTGGAATTCAAGTTGCATATCTGGAAGCCTCCTGTCACACTGAATTATTCAAGTAACAAGTAATGTATTAAAATGAGTAAAATCCAGACTGTCCTACTTCTTATTTTTTATAATCCTGTCTATTTTAGAAATATTTTTGTCTATTAAGGAAATAAAAGCATGCAGCAAGGTGAGGTAACAGACATTCCTATGGATTGCTTAGATCAGTGGTATCATATACCACAGTGCCTCTAAGTATATAAAACTGTACACTACTTGTGTTATACAAAACATTTTTGCTGTTAGCATGCCATGCAATGTGTGAGACATGAAGCAAAATAAGGCATGGGAGAGCATTTTTTTTTCATGAAATATGTGTGTATCTCCAGACATCTGCAAAGCACTGTGCACTAACTAGGTACTTCATCTTCCCAACTGGGAGTCCATGGGGCATTAGTTGTGCTCATGGTCCCTGCAAAATTCAGAGAAGCTCCTCTCTTCAGGCCAGCTTAGAAGAAGAGTAAATCATGGTAAAACATATAAAATAAATATATTTAAGTCACAGAAACTTAATCAAGATCCTTAATGCACAAGGCAGTAACACACATCTGCAGGTGAGTAAAGGTTATCATTCTGGCTCAAGTGTTTTGACTGAAGCCACAAAAACCAGGGATGAGGACAGAATTAGGGATCCAGGCTGGCATTTAATGAGGCAGCATTTTTGAGCAGTCAGTTATGGCAGGGTTGTGTTGCACTGTTAAATCTGCTGTGTACTGTATGCCCAATTGAAGTTACATAGATCTTGGGGGAAAAAAACCAAACATGGAACCAAAACAAAACCTGCAGATATATATTTCCCAGGAAACACCAGACAGAAAGAGAGAGAGCCTTTGATTTGGAAGAGTTCTTGCATGTACCACAGAACTCCGCAAATAGGCCATTATAAGAATTGAGAAACCTGGGAACTGACTGCGCGAAGAGTTTTGAGTTGCACAAAATGTTGATGGTTGCACTCAGCCAGGCAAGCTGTTGGCAACTGCTCAGAGTGTCAAATAACAACTCCAAAATATCTATTTACAGCCTGAGCCTTTTCAGTGACCCAGTTTGTAGCACAGTTCCTCAGATTATACATACGACTGTTTTTGCTTTATTCCTACTATTGACATTAAACTGTGCTTACAAACAAGTGCATAGTGATTAAGTAAAACATTCTGACCACAGAAAACCAGAGGTACAGCCACCAAACTCTGTAGTATTTGATGGAGACCCAGTTTTGTACAAGTGTAACTCAGGAACCTTCCCTTACACACTGGTGGAAGCTTGTGTCCCCTCACTACAGGCCCAAGAAACCTCTTCTGGTACAGGGCAAAGACAATTGATCTACAGATTGCCTTTGTAGATCAAAATCAAAAGTTCAGTCTAAGGAGGAGGATCATTGCTTTTCTGGAGAGTGAGAGGCACATTGTCTGACATCTGCAGGACTGTATTGTGTCACCCTACTGAAGAAACAGAAATGCAATGAGTGCTGTATGCACAACACATCTTTTTCCACTGGGTATCTTAATACCACAACTACACCACCAACAGTGGAGAAAATTCTTCCTCTCAGTATCAAAATATTTCTGTATATTTGCAGGAAAGCACTACAAATTTGCATCAGTAATGCTGCATAGATTCCTTAAAAACAGTCCCTGACTTTTGTCCAGCAGCTGGCAATTTGTTTCTATTATTTAATACTAACAGTGATATGCTTGAATAAGACTGTAGAGTAGTTTAATTGAAGCATTAAATAAACAAAAAAAAGTTTTTCTCTTCAAAGCCAAACAAAACAGAGAATGAAAATTGACAAAGGAGTGGGAAAAGAAAAAGTCACAGCCAAACAACAAAAAAAAAAACCAATTAACAGACACCAAACCTCTGATAAACCATTCAAGCAAAACAAGCTTATCCCAAATCATAATGACGGCTCATTATAGAAAAATCTAACGCTGCACAAACCACAGAGTTTTCAGTAATTGCAATCATCTTACTTACCTGTAATTCAGTGACAAGAGAACAAAAGGAAGGTGAAACTGCATAATAAATTGAGGAAAGCCTGTGCTGCTCTACAGCGTCTGTAGGAAATGTGCAGTGAAATTTTTTCCCAGCTGAAACGCCCAGCCAAGGTGAACAGGCCATGCTCAGAGTTCTGGAATGGTGTAGGGGGGTTGGCAGCCCTCAGTGAAGGCAGAGCTCCTGGGCAGTTCTCAGGTGGCTGTGCCTGCAGCACAGAGCTGAGCTAAGGGTCCTGAGCAGACCACACACACGGGCCTCGACAGCAAAGCTTGCAAAAGGAAGGTTAAGGGTAGTGTAGTAATGTCAGGAGATGGAGCAACAGCTGGCTACGGGCATATCTTAACATGGAGATGACTTCTAAGCACTCCGTAGGGGCTGGGATAAGTACCTGCATGCAGCAGTGCAACACAAAGCAGCAAGCTGCCAAAGTGCTTTAGATAGTTCTAAAGAAAATTAAGCACTTTTCCCATCATGGCTTCCAGACTGAATGATGTTTAGTGTAAAGACAGGAAGGAAAACAAGCTGCATTCAGTTCACTTAGGAGCACATAAGGACAATAATTGCTTTAAAACTGAGGCTGTGTAAATACCATAAATTATGTTTAAGTAATCAGAATACAGCATTTCTATGATCTCAGTATCTCAGCTTGGTACTAAATTCTCTGAGCTGCTCGCAGCAGAGAATTCAGAATCTTCCTTTTCTATCTCAGAAATCAACAATCCAGATAAAACCATGCATATCCATAAGCTTGTAGAACATACACAACAATGTGACAGAAGGTCAAGGTCAATTACAAATGTCTGAATAATATTCCCATGAGAGGTAAATTTTTAAATATTACCATAAAAATACGTAAAACCTTCTCTGTGACATATGAGGAGTTTGTGCGCTTGTTAACTCCCTGTTTTTCCGCTGTTCAAAGCAGTTTTGCCAACAGCTATTTGTATTAGAAAGAACAGAGGATGGAAGCCAAGCAAGAAAATATGTGATTGTCACAGACAATGCAAGAGGAAAATTTGAGAGGGGAAGTCTCTGTATGTTTCATAACAATAACCTGCAGTTTTATTGCACTTTTCTTTAAAGAATTCAAAGCCCTCTATAAGCAAGGTTTCATGCAGTTGCACCTTGGCAGGACACCAAGACCTTCCTGCTTATTCCATTTTTTTTTTTTCCAAAAAAACCTTTCTGTCCTTTAAGACTGTCATGTAAGTTGGTGAAATAATACCTAGTTGAAACAGACAGTCAAGCACCAAAGTTAATTTTCTCTTCTTGGTCTCTGTGGATACCTCACTATTAAATTACAGCAATATTTCTAAGATAAATCTGATACCTGCACTCTGTGCACACCGCAAATTTCAACTTCTCAAGGACTTTTAACTAAGAGACCTCCAAGAAGAAGAGCAAGAGAAGTAAAGTAAACCACATCCTCATGCCTTGATAGGGTGCTTTCCACCTTCTACCCAAAAGTCTATAGATGAGCTAAAATGGGAGACTTGCATTCCAAATTAGCTCTTAATTCTCAGCTGAGAGGTCTTGGACCTCTGTCCTTAGAAGAAAAAAGGCACTTGGACTGCAGCACCTCCAATCTTCATGTTGCTTCTATAATGCACAAGTCATAGAAAGGGCCTTTTCTAAAATCTCCCTCATAACTTTGAACAGAGAATATTTGCAAGCAAGTGTTTAGGAACAAAACTGCAGCCTTCCAAAGGTTTCTGCATGGCTTCAGAGATTAAGTCTCACTTCACAAGTCATTTAGGAAGTGAGGACAGGTCTCTGAATTGGTTTCTATTGATAGTTAAGTTACTGCAGGGTACTAAGCCTTATTAAGTGTGACTGACGTGCTACATCAGCAGAGTTCCCAGAAGAAATGCTGCTTGATCAGTATACCTGAAATTTGACCAATTTAACTTGTTTCACTCAGAGGGTAATTTAATGTACTGATGCTGACTTAATATGCATCACTTTACAGTTCCTACTGAATTTCCTCTTGGAGCAGTTAGCTGCATTAGAATATTGCTATTTCCATACCAGGAGAGCACTACCAGTGCACATATAGCCTTCACATCATTTAAATTTAATGGGGCCTGATTTCTCAGAACTGTTTTAGAGATCTTTAGGCTTCTAAGGATGAGGTTAGTGCCTGAGGTACTTTGGATAAAACTGTATTACCTATGTGCATCCCAAGACATCTGATTTCTTTGCAAATAAAGACCTACATGAGTTACTTACAGGTATGATTATTCAATTAATCCAGGACTTCTTTAGATGCTGCACAAATAGGTAGCATAAGCAGAACTGCAATCCAGGAAGAGAAATTCAGAAGTCTGTGCAGTAACCACAGAATAAGTTTTCTTCCCTTTAACTACTTCACTCTTCAAATCAATACACACTGATCAAAAACTACAATGTTTTAAAAATAAAATTTTCTTAGATGGCAAAATCATTTTTAAAGTCTGATCAGAAGGGAAACTCCAATATTATAGTTTTAGAATCTTTCTAAGTTTAATTATGTTTTACCAAGGCCTATATTTTAGCCAACTGTTGGTAATAATAATTGATTGGATGTGTATGCACATTTATTTTCGTTCTTATGGCAGGTTTTGTAGCTTTTTGTAATATAAGACTCTTTTATTTAATGTTTTGTAATGGTAATGTCTTTTTTTAAATTAATAAGTAGTTTAAAGAAAATAATACTATACACTGTTAAGGGACAAGCAGCATTTTCATAAGGTACCAAGCAAGATAGGTAGATAGATAGAATAATTCTTGCACAAGCTGCATTTTGGCCACAAATCTATACTTTGTTCAATATTTTAAATTGGTAGCTTTATTCAGTACCACTTCTAAAGATAATTACACTACTCAGGATTCATTATAGTAAAAAAAAACCTATAAAGGTACAGCAAATTAAATTTCAGGAGCACTTTTGTTTCTTAATTGATCAAAAGAATTATGGAGCACTGTACAAGTGTAACGGCCATGGGTCTAATGGACAAGCCAGCTCGTCTGGCCTGCAAATGGCAGGAAAGTCTCTTCATCAGACAAGCCAGCAGGCTAAATTCTGCTGTCACTACACTGAAATAGATGGTGTTGGGCAACTGTGTTTAAGAGCAATTTGACCCATTGACTATAGTGGAAATTGTGCTAATGCATGTAAAAGAATAAATGTATCTTTCTCAGCTTAAATATAGCAGATTGAGAGCCAGGAATATTATCTCATTTACATTGGCAGAGGCCATTTGAAGTAATGCTATTGTGTTAATGCAAACTGACATTCTTTATGTCTTCCCAGCAATCTATCAGTCTGCTGCTATGTATATCATATATAATGTGTACTGTTTTAGTGAGTAAAAATGATCTTTTTAAATACATAATGTCATGCATCTGTCTTTATTACAGCCAAAACAATGAAAATCTGCCATTTCACTCTACAATCAAACCTCTATTTTTTATTAAAGACAATTCCATTATTCTGCAATAAGGGACCTATTACATGCCCTAATTTTGGTGAAATTACTAATGCAGATTGAATTTCCTAGAAGAATTACTGAACTTCTGTACTTTTTGAGATTCTAACTTAATTCATGTGCTTATCATGATAATGTGCTTTATTATTTGTTGCACGAAGCTGATGAATTCTCCCTAGGCAATGTATAATTATTTGACAGTCCCTATTACAAGAAATTGAAATTTGCTGTTAGACAGTGACTTCTTGGAGTTTACACCATGCCTTTTATATTTCATCTCCTGACTCAGAGCTGTCACTCTGATCTGTCTGTATTAATTCAAGGAAGAAAGTTCTATCAAATTTTCAAATTATCTAATTATAGTGCTGATTTCACAATAAGGTATAGGAAATAAAATAAGAAGACTTGGCATTATTTTATCAGTTTAACATTCCTTAGGTATGTGAAGCTACTATCCCAAATCCAATCCACTAAATGCAGCTTAGCCAAAAGTTTTAGGACATACTCAGTGAAACAGGGTTAAAACTTCTCCAGATGAATAAGCAAAAAGGAAAATGCTATCACTTTTCAGATCAACTTACAAATGTCCCACATTCTTCATTCAAACAAAAGCCAATAGATGTATAAATAAGAAGAACCCAGAGTATTATTGTCTAAGGATTTTACCACTGATGTTTTTCACTTTATTGCTGTTCTTTTTCCAGTGTTTATATACAGAGTTTTAAAATACCAGAACATTCCAGCTGCAATTAAAAATTAAGTTTTATCTCATAAAATTTCAGAGAAAAGCTTAAAGGTGATAAACGAGAAGAGAACAGAAGAACAAGAAAATCCCACTTTCCCACATGTATTTAATTTTTAATACTTAGCAGTTTCCAATTTAAATTTGTAAGCCTCAGTTTAAATGTCCTATGCCACCAGTGAGTAAACAGCCTCCTTGACATTTGCTGGGCCAGTTAGACACCAACAAGCTCCAGCACCTGAGGGATGACAAAGTAATCCAGCCCAGTCATGGACCACTTTCCCTCTTCTAGCTAGCTCAACTGGTCACAGAAATTATGCTGTTTCAGCAGAAGAAACCTATCTTCACAGCCCAGCTACATTTATGCAATGCTGATTTACAGTGCAGTTGGATTCAAAGTTGCCATTTTCCAAGCACCAGAAGATCTTTTCTAGGCCCTTTTAGTCAAAATTGGAACTGAACTAGAATCAAAATGTTTGCTGAGCTAACTGAAATCTTCCACTTAGAGTCAGCCTGACATCAAAATGCACTTTGTGCATTTTGTGCTTCATGAACACTGTAGGCTTAAAGTGCCTGGAGCCCAAAAGAGAGAAGCTGTTTGGCCCTCTGGTCAGCTGCATGGAGGAAGTTCTCAGCAGCATGAGAGAGTAGAAGCTTTCCACAAATAAAGCCTGCTGCCTGACCATGAGAGAAACCGTATTTAATCTTTAGCAAAACAGAGTTAATGTGTTCATTACACTGAATTTCCCCTGTTAAGAATTATTCCACTCAGTTTATGGAAGCCGTAACAGTGAATTAAGCCAAAGCAAAAAAAAATGGGAGTTGTGTTTATTGCATTACAAAGCTTAGAAAAGAACTTCTCACAGGTCACCATGAATATTTAACATCCCATAACTGCTATAGTAGTGTGGTTCTACTTTTATTTTTCTCCGATAGAAGAAGATATTTCTTCAGTGTGCACTTGTTGTGCCAGCATGGAGGAATTTCAGTTTACATTTCAATGATGAGGCACATAAGCAGCAGCAGATGGTATTTGGAACACAGTGAAGACACGAAGATATCTGGGGAGCTGGAAGAGAGGATCTTAGCATTTCAAGCTGCTTTATAAGCCCTCACTGAAAAAGGATGCACTTCTTCACATGTTTACTTGCTAATATTGTTTTCAGCTACTCTGTCTAAAAGGCTAACAATAAAACATGCTCAGAATTCTTCAAAACATGGCAATAAAGCTCAAAAATAAACCCCAAAGTATACTTATGTTTTCCATCCTTTATAATTCCCTCCTCTATGCACACTGCTTAACTGAAAAGAGTATTATATGAATTTGGCAAATGTGGAACTGAGTTGCAGAGGGGCAGGGGAACCCCACTGGAACCTTGTAATACTGCTAAAAATTCAGCAGAAGTCTCCAGGCATAAGATGTAATGCATTAGCTGTGATGTTGCCTGTAGGAAAAATCAATAAAAGGTACTTGAATGTGGAGAAAAAACAGGAAACAAGCTGTAAGGAAGATCTGGTGGGAGTTTAGCTGGTTATCTTTAGAATGTAGTACAAGACAAGATTATTAGGATCTGGGGTTAGTGAAGAGAGCCCAAGTGCAAAGCAAACCACATGGACAGGTGATTGGAGTCCTGGATTGCTGCTGAAAGCTCAGTTCTCTTGGGAATTAAGTGCTGGTGATGCTATTCTCATGTCACATGTCACCCAAGTGCAGAGATAGAGATCATGCTGGTAGAGAAAGTAGCTCAGATTGTGAATGCAACCAGGTGGCAGATAATTGGAGTGGAGGTGGGTGTGGCATGATGTCTCAGACTGAACTGAGTATTCCTGCAGAAATCTGCTACTCCTTCTACTCCCACTTCACAAAACCTGAAGTGAACCAAAGCAGCACATGCCAAATCCTCTAGCTGGTAAAGAGGCAAGGAACCAAAATTAAAAATTAGAAGGCTGATCATGGACTGTGCTTCCCCATATACAATATTCAAGTTGGGAAAACAGAGGACTTTGGGGACTGAAAAGAAAGTAAAGGTCTTGACTGAATGAAGTGTCCTAGCAGTGGGCAAATTTCCTGGAGGCCAGAGCTGCATGGAGAAAAATGCAGGGGATGCCCAGAGCCCTCAGCTCCCAAAAACCAGGCTGGGTTGTGATGAGCAACAGCGCAGCAGGAAGCAACTCAACTTTCTAACCAGAATTCTCAGACTACCAGTGACCTCCCTGACAAAAAGGGATGGAAAAATCTAATGATCAGAGCTCTGAGACAAGGGAGCAGGAGGTGTGTAAAACTCTCGTCTCACTTCTTAAATAGGCCTTAGAAGCCAGATCCACTCTGGGTTATCATTTGCACTTTCTTATTGTGGCACTAGAGTCTTTGAAGTACTGTCAGGTCCCATCTAGGCATGGCTGTGGTAAATTCAGCAAAGGAGGTCAATTTTTTAATTTTTCTGCAGATTCAAACTAATAAGAGTTCATTAAGTTCTCAGTCCAGAGAAGTTTAGGTATGCAGGTACCTAATATACATTTAGGAGGCTTTGAATATGATTTTTTTTCCTTTATACACTACATTTCCAAGTTCAGTTCCACATGCAGTCTCAACAGAATTTTGTTGTACAACAAAGATTCATGAAGGGATCATATGGTTTGTGAGACACTCTACAACAAAAACCATCTGAAAAGCAGAAGTTTACTTGACCTTCCATCTGCCTTTGCAGGTCTAAAAAAGAAGTAAGTCCCTCTGCCTGGACCTGGGATAAAACAGGCTGATTATTTTACCTTTGTTATTCTTACTCTGGAACAGGAATTATGTGACAGCTGATTTTTAAATGCTAGTTTATTTTAAACTGTCATTGAGTAAACAAACACTAATGGTGATTAGTGATAGACAAGGATTGCCTGGAGGAAAGCTTGGATTCGATGAGAAAGGTTTTACTTTTTTTTATTCTCGTAATGAAATCAAAACATGGAGGAAGTATTTTAACTGAGTAATGGGATGCATATTTGTAAAAACTCTTTATTCAAATTGATGAGCCAAACAGGATTTTGCTTTAATCCACGTGGATTGATCAGAGCAGTTCACCTTCCCATAGTACTGCTAACATGTTTCAAAATAAAGACTCTGACAGAAGGAAATTTTTTTCACCATCTCCTTTGCCTGCAGTGCTTAGGGCAGGTTCCACACCTGGGGGATTCAGCTGCCATTGCAGAGACAACTGATCTGCTAGAGAAACAGCTAAAGAGATATTGTTAATAGCTAGTTTACATTTAAAGACAGAAATATGCACCACTAACCAGTTAAAAACACTGAGCTGTTCAGTGTGGAACTGCTAAGTGATTATTTCAACATCTTGGGATACATGGGAAACTATGAGTGGAGTAGGACAAATATTTGGGGGAGTTGGAGCCAAATGACCTCCCTGATTGTCAGCAGCAGTCTGAAGGTTTTTCAAGAACATAGGTAGTGAACAAAGATCAATATTTAAGGTACAGAATTTTAGCAGCATTTTCTTTTACATTGTATAATTTGTTTATATTATTTTAGCACCTAGGAAATGATAAAGATGAGGATCCCAATGCCTACTACATGAACATTTGGAGAAACAGATGGAGCAGATGAACATTTATCACTTGTTTAACAGTTAATGCACTGCAATACTCCAATCATTGGGGTTGCTCAGTAATTCCTCAACAACTATCATGTGGTTAGCTCCTGATAGGGGAGCTTCTGACTTCTTAATGGCACCCTCTGAGGTCCCCCAACCTCTGGAGGAATAAAAGTATACAAAAATTGCCCCTTTGAGTTTCAATGCATAATTTCCGTGACTGTCTAGAGCACTGAAAATCTGATTATACTATTTTTTATAGCTACATGCTTGCAGCAAAAGTGATGTTGTAAACAGATGAGCCTAGAGTTTAGATAGCGTATTAAAAAAATCTATTTTTATTAAATCAGAATTGTATTAAAACATGTTGCCTGCAAAAACAAGATTGCAAAATAGCAGATGTTATTTCCATAATTTTGGGGGTTTAAGCATGAATTGAATTTTTATTTTGACTTTTTATATTTTTAACCAGAGAAACATAAGCCTTTTAATCACAAGTTTTCTGATGTCCTTCTATTATTTTATATGTTACAGGTGATATGCAGATGCATTAAAACTGCTGAGTTTACAATACAGATGTAAACAATATTTAGATGAATTAATGCATGGTCTAATGCTAATTAAATCAAGAGGGTTAGAAGAGGAGTTAATTAAGCCGTTTCAAATTCTGTTCAAATTTGCATTGTACATACAGAATTAAGGTGACTTTTTATATTTCAGTCTACACCATAGGTCTATAAAATTCACAGTTATGTGTATTTATATTTTTATGATTTTTACTTTTTTTATTTAAAAGAGTATAAGAGAATACTTCTATTCCATCATAGTCCAAATTCATTCAGGAAATATTTCTCTCTCTACTGTCACAAGAAGCAAGGAAGACAGGTTTCCATAAGATGTATATCCAGACACCTGCATTCCCTTTCTGTTCCCCAACAGGGCTTTAGATTCTGTCTAAGATGCTTAAATAAGAAGACAACATCTGAACGGTACCCAAATTCTTCAACAGAGAAAGGAAAGTAGAAGCATCTTAATGAAAATTTGACTCAATTCAAACTTCTACCTGCATATTGCTAATATTCCTTTTGGATCTCTTCAAAGTAAAGCCTGAAATTTCTCACCATCTTGATATTTTCATTATTATTCTTCTGAATGGTTAAACAGTCAGGAAAAAATAAATGTAGTACACAATAAAGGCATATATGTATACAGATACATAACTGGGCCAAAACTGTAGCATATGGAGTGGATGTTGTGGTTCTTTGGTGCAGGTCTCCAAGAAAATCCTACCCAGGAATTTAAAAAATGCTAGTCTTAGAGCTTTACAAGAATAAAATCTAACAATTTTTGATATTAACATCTTAAACATCTTAATTTGGAATCTTAAATGTGAGAATAATAACCAAGGAAACACACTCCCTCTTATATATCAAGAGTCAGTGAATTTTTCTGCTAGCTGGAGCTGACAGACATTTCGTGATAGGATTTATTTCTGTCTAACCTAGCAAACTGATTTTATCTTAAAATACATATATATTTATTTTTTTATTGATGCTAACATTCTATAACTTTATCTGTGTAGTACTGATTTATAATAACATCAGTACACAATGGAATAAGGCCTAATGAGGGTCAGATCAGACCCCTTTAAATCACTGTGAATGTCTAATTCTATGCACAACAACTCATGGCAGCCCTTGCCACAGAGTAGGTTATGGCAGTGAGAAGGAAGTCACTCCCCCACAAAAAGGAACTGAGGCTCTTTCCTTCAGCATCCAAGCCATTAGTCTTATCTTTCTGTTCATACAGTTATTGATGTATTGACAACAGTACTCATATATTTATGTGAACTATAATGAAAAAGTTGTGCAAATATTGCCTACAGAAATGGTATGTTACCTCCCCAGACATTGTAAAAATCCCTGATGAAGCAATGGTTCTTCATTTGCCAGCATGGGAATTGCCTGTACCTCTCCTGCCTTGATCCTATCAACTCAATAGAAAATCAGAAGCAGCAAGAGCCTGTTACCCCAGAAAGAGAAGGTTAAATATCCCTGACTAAATAAAGAACTCAACAGTCTCAATATAGTCTTGAAGAAATGGTCAAAACTTAAAATAATATGAATCTTCCAGACCCAGCTCCTCTTCTTAAGATATATCCAAGACAGCTAACAGGAGTGACCACACAGCCACTTGCTCACAGCAGTCATACAGCTGACAGGCAGTGGACATTGAAGCAAAAGGAAAGGTTTCTAGCTTGCATTTTGGAATCAACAGATTGAGACCATTTTTCCCCCCTGCATCTATAAAAACCGTCATCTTTCTCTCATGTGTGTTGGATATTTAACTTCTGTTCTCTTCCACCTAACCTTGACTTAGATCAAACATCGTTTCAATGTCATTAGCTAACACTAGATTATCCCATCCCTACAGTCTGGTAATCTTTAAATAAAACAGGCTACTGGAATAATGTCACAGTAACAGGCATATTAATACATGCACTCCAGAGAAGTGGCCTGTACTTTCACTTAATCTCCTAGGATGCTCTGAGAGGTGATATTGCAAGGATCAGAAAGACTTGTCTTCCAGGGACCTGCATTAGTCAGAGAACAGCTCTGACATACGGCAGCAGAGATCATGCTTTGGCGCCAAGGGAATTTTTAACATTTCTTCTTTGATGATTCAGAGAGGCTTGGTTGGCATATAATTGGATCCCATCAGCACATAATCTACCAGTGAGAATAATTGCATGCCTGTGCTCAAATCATCAGCTTTCCAACTTCTTTGCCAGATAATCTCCTCAGTGTGGCTGAACTAAGTAGCAACTTTAACAACACCAAAGGTTAATTAAGCTTTCCAGAAGTCCACACGTTGTTGTTTTGATAGCAACCTTTGGAAATATTACAACATAATCTTATGCATTCTCATATCAACATGTTCTATAGTAGGATCTGGTTTCAATATTTGTTGTAGCAGAATATGGATTTCATTACTCTGTAAGACCTCAGAAGGATAAAAAAAAAAAAAAACAGAAGAAATATTTTTTATTAGAAATACTTTACTTAGTTCAGGTCTGAACACTGAAGTTTTCTCTCTGCTGTTCTTTGTACTCAAGGCCTAACCAGAAATACTCAAGTCAAGAACTTGCAAATGTCTCAATTCTATGCTAATCTGGATGGAAAAACTTGGAGTAAGGATTGCCCAAACAGTGTTCTCAGTCCTCCTGAGAGCTAAGGTTAGAGATCCCCTTTCTGGATCAGAGCTGCTTTCACTGACAGAAGGACAGTGGAAGCAAGTGACAGTAGTTCTCCAGCAAACAAAAATTTCAGTCATCATGAGCTCTGGCCAAAAAAATCACTTTGCAGAGTGAATGTAAATTCTTTGCATTCTGTGCATTCTGTTTAACTATACATTCCATAGCTGAAGCTCTGTCCAAGTTTGGTGTACATATTTACTACTTTTCATGTAATTTTCTTCTTTCATACAGTTCTTTATTAGTAGAAAAGAAAATAGATTACTTCACATAAACCCACTTTTAAGTAAAATGTTATAAAAACAGACTTTTAATTACAATTCTAATTTTGCAATCTACTGAAAATAACAGTATTTAAGGGTTGAAGTAGATGATTTTTCAAGGTCCCTTTTAAGAACAGCTATTCTATGCTTCTATGAGTTAAAATTTCTGTAGAAATGCAGACACCTTGCATATTAAATATTAAATATTAAATAATCCAAATATTTATTTTCTTTTTTCCTTTTTTTTCAGAAAATGATTGCATCACCTAGACTTTATTCACCATCTTTACAACAAACAATAAAAGTAAAATATATTTGTGTAAGAACTATTTAGTGACAAAAATTCAGATGAAAGAAACAATTATAATTTTCCAATTATTAAAACTGACAAGCACCAAATATGTCATTAAGCATAAGTCTTCAAGAGCACAAGTTTACTTTCTCCAAGCATGATTTTAACACAACCAAATTCAGCCATTAAAACTGGAAGAAATCCCACAAAAAAAAAAAAAGTACAGCTAAATATGCTAGTAGTAAAAACATACAATTCCTGGGCAAAAAATTATTACAGACTTCTTTAATGAGCTGCTGAAATAGAAATAATTATTAGAAAATGTTTTCATAATTTTAAATATGATTCATTTTAGTTCTTGTTTATTTAATCAGGACTGTGATGATAAAAGCACTATTCCCTACAAGCAAACGCAATAGAATTTGAGATTTAAAAGTGGAATTATATTCAAATCTACATTTCAATTAACTGTTTATTCCTGTCACAGGCCTTGAATTTGCAAGCAGTTGTAAGAGTACCCCTGTTCATCTATGCAAAAGCAGTTTTGTAGATATGAAAGCCCTTGCAGAACAGTAATCTTGCTGTACTTGGTAGATTTTTCTTCTCAAAAGTTTTCTTCTCTTAACTTATACAAGTATAGGGTGCCTGAAGCATTTGTAACTCAAGGTTGAGCTCAGAAACATTAGTTAAACAAAACTAAAGTTTTTTTCAATTTATATATACTTCAGAAAGTAACAAAAACTCTAGAAATTTAAAATGGAATCTTTTAATTCAAAACCTTGCAAAGAATTTACATTTCTCTTAAATCTATAAAACCAGAAACATATTTTGGTCTCTTCATTCCTTTGCTATTTGAATTTGTTTCTTCTTGGTTTTAGTTCATCCAGCAAAATGTTCTTTTTATGAGGGGAAAAATTCTCTTAGCTACATAAATAATATCTAGGTTTGAGTAGAGGAGAGCTATTTCTATTGATTTTGTATGTACAGTGAGTTACAATATTGGACTGACTGTCAGAAATTTACTTCTGCTGTGAAATACAGACTAAAACTGCTTAAGACCCAAGTACCTCATAATTCTCTTCATCCTACATTTCTGTAAAGGCAAGGAGGAGAAAGAAGGGTATCCCAGCTAATATTTAGTCCAAAGAAATATTGCAAGGTTTGTCTATCACAGGTTCTAAAAGTATATTTTAATTATAAGCATATATTAAAATACTCAAAGAGTTCTGCCATGACTTTGGTGTTTCTATCTTTTGCAGCTTGTAGTAGTCTTGTTTATCTGGTGTATGCTTATTGTAACAAGAAAAATCAATCACAGCACCACGGCCTTACTCTGCAAGAACACCTGTTCTACCTGTTACTCCTACAGCTGGGAACAGCAAGATATTAAGAGCAATCGCTCTTGAATTTCTAGTTCCTTATTCTCTTACGCTTCATAAGCCATGAACCAAATAAATACATTTTCTACTAGATCTTTCAGGCTTTTTGTTCTCAGCCTGATAATGCAATAGAGATAAATTAGAAAACAGAACATACAGTTTTAACTCTTAATTTCCATTTTATTTGTTTGACATTTATGATTGGCCTTTTAATACAAACACTCTTTAGGGTATCAATGAGTAGAGTGACCTTTATTAAGCATCCATAGCCATTCTGTTCCATCATGGTTTTCAGACTTCATAAGCAGCACGGAAAAATTATGTTCCCAGACAAGAAAATTGTTGATGGGAAAGAAGTATTTTAATGTATAATATTCAAATGCTTCCACAGACCTTCAAAAGTGTTTTTCATGAAAGTGCTAACATTTCTGAATTAGAAATAGAGAATTAGGGACTTAATGTTCCCCTAAATTGTTTCAGTTCAGAAAGAAAAACTTCAGGTTATTCACATGGATTCTGAAGATCAGTTTTAACAACTGTCTTTAGGCAAAATAAAGTCAAAAATTTAAGAGTAAAGTGTGTAAGGGCCATATTTGCCTCAGACTTATAAATACTTTAGTGATTCTGGTCCTTCTGTTAGGACTGAAAACCCCAATCAGGTCATTGGAGCAGTAGGATGACCACTTGCTTAGTAGCTGAGACCTTCTTTCCACAAAATATTTGCTACTCTGCAAGAACATTTTGAGTTAATTAATCCTTCCATTTCCCTGATAATCACTCATTAAACCTGTCCTGATAATAATAATTTATGAAGTTTGTTATATAACTCACCTTGAAGGATTGCAAGAAGTGAAAATCACATGAGATTTCATGCTGCAGTGACCACTGATAGAAATTTGTAACATCTGGGCTGTCTTGGACCCTTGCTTCTTAATTCTTTGAACAGGCTGCTAACATAAGACCCATATGCCTGTGAGCATGCTTCACATCTGTAATTGATGTCCTGCTGTCTACTGGAACATTCTTCTGTACCCATAAGATATTAAGATGAATGCTGCACTGATCTCTAGGAGAAAAAAACAAAAGTCAAAAGTCTGTAATTTCTTCGGCAGCAAGAAAGCAGTTAAAATTACTATGCACTAGCACAGACTAGGTTTAGTTTGAATACGATTTTTCTATTTAGGTAGGAAAGAAAGGCATTAAAAACACATCAGAAGTTGAGATTAAGACCTTAAGGACAACATAAAAGTTAGGTAAGATATAATTAAGAAATTTTCCCAAATCTTTGGGTTTTTGTGTATGGAAAACTGTATATTTTCCATGTGTCTGCCAGTCTCATTAACACTGAACTTTCCAATAACCAAGTAAACTGTATCCAAAATTGACTTCAAAGGGTCCAAATTCTTGGCCTTCCACCATGGTCAAGAACAGATCCTGTGGTGACAGGACAGAATTTTCACATGGAGTTTTCTCTCATTTAGGGCACAAAAAACAGTACCATAAAAAGAACCCATCTTTACAGGTATGGTTTGGAACTCCAGTTTGCCTTCCTTGTCTTTATTTCCTAGAAAATGGTTGTCACAACTATTAAATTAAAATTCAATGTTCATTTTCATTCAAATATACTATCATATGAGAGGTGTGAAATAAAGGGATGTTGTTGCTTTTTATTAATTGTGGAAACCACTTTGTGTATATTATATACCCCATACCTTCCCCTGCAGGTACATCAAGAAACATTTACAGGTCTCCTGTTGTCGGGTTCGGCTGTCTGTCTCTGCCCCGACAAGGGTAGGGTGGTTCTTGGGTGGCACGCGTTTCAAAGGACGAGTCTGGACTCTTCAGCTTTTCGATCTTCAGATTGTTTATTGTTTCTTATCTACAAAATTTTCTGTCTGCCCAACAGAGGTCTGATCTGCAAGCAGTCACAGGCACTCTCTGACCACCCACGGGGCGGTCATGTCTTTTTATACTAATATCTACGTACATAATATTTACCTTTATTTCCCAATGCTTTTCACCCATGTTAGCAAGTGCACCTTTACCATAAACCAATCCCCAAGTGCCAACATCACCACAGGAGATGGAGGACAAGAAGAAGAAAGAAGAAGGACGAGACACGCCCTGATCCCTCCATCTTGTCTCCATAACCCCCCTGTACCAAAAACCTTAAAGTCTATATTTCACCTTCTAAATGTGTCCCTTTTACACCCTTCACTCTAAAGTGATTCTCTTGTCCTCAAACTCTTGTTATTTCTGTGGATGGATCAAAATCAAGCCACCAAACACTCTTGGCAACATTCCAGGATTTTCGAGACCCCCAAGGGTTCTCCTGGCATCTCTGGACATCGGGAACGATGTGCTGAGATCCCACATCCTGTTGTGCATGAGGAAGTAGTAAAATAAAAAGCACAAAGATAAATAGAGCGTACAGGCAAACTTATGAAGACTGTATGTGAACAGCACTGAACTTCAGTTAAGACAGCTGACAGGGAACTCAGTTGCTTTATTTTACAAATTATTGTACAAAATGAATCTCAAAAAGATATTGAACCTGAATTCTGAACCCATTCCTATGAGAACCAAAGAACACTAGGAAAAATCTGCTTTTTAACAGTCACACAATTTCATGGGCAGAGTTTACAAACACTTTCATCCACAACAGCCCAAAATTACAAAACAAATCACTGCCTTTCTGCGTGTGCATCTTCCTGTTTTCTCCGGCACCGCTAATGAAAGCCTAATGGAAGCTATTAAGCCTTTTTAAAGTCATAAAAGCCATTAAGCCCCAAACAATACAGATAGGCTACTCTAACACACTCATCTAAAAATTAATGTTAAATATGTTTTAATCAAA
The DNA here is from genome assembly GCF_012460135.2 of Molothrus ater. Taxonomy (NCBI): domain Eukaryota; kingdom Metazoa; phylum Chordata; class Aves; order Passeriformes; family Icteridae; genus Molothrus; species Molothrus ater. The sequence continues at coordinate 38,036,670 of NC_050479.2, forward strand.
TTATGTCAAGGTCTATCCATCTAATTTTACATATCTAACCTTGGAGCTTGTTTTAGTAGATGGAAGTCTCTGGCTTTTAAAGAGCCCTCTTAAAATTTTGGCAGCCTGTGACTTGGAGTAATTCCATCTAACTCCAGACACCCAAGTGATGCACCAAAGTTTAAAATACAGTTATTTTAAGTTCTCTCTAGCATCCATGGTGTAAGTTGGTCTCTTCCAGATGTCCATTCAGATCCTCTATGCCTTGGATATTTTGTCTTTGTCTTGTCTACCAACAAGAAAATATTAGTAATTTCAGAGGCTTTTATGATCACAGCAGCATGGAAGGTCCATTTATGTTCCAAAGAGTTGACATTCTGGAAATTTTTGTTTCACTGAGCACTTTTGAAATTAATTATGTGCTCAGATTGAGACAAGATAGGATCACTAAACCTGGATGGTTGTTGGTTATAACACAGTCCACTAATAGAAAAAAAAAGGATAAGCAAAAGTGTAAATGTAAGAATAAGAGAATGGTAAGTCCAGATAACTTTGCCCATAGGTAGGGCACTTGGAGCAGCAGCATTTTCCCCAGGAGCAGGAGAAAGAAGCCAGCCAGTACAGCCAGGGCTTTGAAACCACAGAGGTTATGGATGTATCAACACAGAAGTAAAGCTTGAGGCAAAAAGCCTGAAGCAAATCACGCTGTGACAGCTGCATCCAAATGCACCTTGTGCTTCTGAGAGCATGAGAGAACATGCTGTGCATCAAGAGGAAGGGTACTTTCAAGCATGACAAATATAGCTGCCATTTGTTCAGGAGTCTGTTGGCTACTGCTGCAGCAAGATTAAATTTCTGTTGGAGGTGCCCCCATCTCTTTAAAACACAAACAGCTAAACATGCTGGGGATTAATTTTGATGTGTGTGTATATCTATTTAAAAGCTTGACAGGTAGGTCAAGAAGCCCAAAGGCAGATAGTTCAAGCACAAAAGAAGGAGGGAGATGTGCTTTGCTGGCAGAGGAATCCCGTTTAATTCTGCAGGTAGAGGCCGGGGCAAACAGCGCGAACTCCAAGGCTCAGAAGTCACCTATAAGAGAGAAAATTGAAACCACTCCAAAATGAAAAATGAAAAGGAAAAAAAAAAAAAAAAAAGCATAAGGGTATTTTTAAGCCTTTAAAAGCATGAGAGAAAGCACTCAGTAAGAACCACTGTAGCAAAGTGCTTGTGAGGCTGAGGCTCCTGGAAATGAAACACTTAGCCTACCAGAGTCTCTGAGAAGGCAGAATTGAACCTGAAGCAAAGGCTTTCAGATGGTAGGCACCATTTCTGCAGCACGTAATGCTCAAATCCTCCATGCCCAAGTGGTCACAGCTGCCTGGAGCACCTGAGAAAAGGGAAAGCTAATGCAGACACCTGATTAGGTTATAAATGAGTATGTCCTCCAGGCTGCATATGAAAACTAACAAAATCTGGATGTATGTGATCTAATTATGAGGACACAAAAAACAAATGGAGAGACAAATAAAATTCAACAGACAGTGGGTGATCCAAAACTAAAGATGAATGACTTCTCTTCCTTAAAGATACAAAATCCAAGCATAAAAATACAGTTATATGAGCACAAATCCTCCCTGTGGTTTAAAAGTTTCTGTGGCCTTCCAGAATCTTATAACTACAGAACTTTTCTAAAAGTGGAATCACAGAGAAACATTAGGTATACTTCTATTTGTATGTATTTTGAAAGGTCTTAAATACTTTATCAAGTTCACCTCTAAAAGTGCTTGAAGGAATTTGATCGAATTTAAAAAACAACTTTTAGACAGGACAGAATATGAAGGAGAAAAAGCAAGTTCACATAGCTATCCTTTAAGATAATTATTGTACCTGGAAAATCTCTTTAGAAAAAGAGCACTTAAGTAACTATAAGTATCCACACTCCACAGGAAAAAAATTCCCTAAAATTCTAAGAGATAAGATAACCTTTAAATCTTTTATGGTAGGACAGCTATAAGGATAAATAGGGAAGGTTGCCTCTTATAAACTGTCTGCTTAGCAATGCTTCTGCATCAGTTAGAAGGAAAATATCTGCAAGATATCCCTCAAACAGCTTGTTAAAGAAAGCTTGCCTCTGGTCCACACCAAATACTGGAGTCAAATTAATCTAGCAAGACATTAATAAAAAAATAAATATTAATACTGTAATATAATGAGCTCATCATTCATTCTTCTGTACTTACTGTTAAGAATGTAGATTGTGATTAATTAATCTGCCGTAATCTAGCAGTTATAATGATTCATAGAATTTCCAGTATAAAAATCATGTTTCATGCAAATCTATGTCAATTATATAAAATTACATAGTTTGCTAATTTAATTCAATAAAATCTAGAAACAATTATGCAACTGCCTTCAGCAAGTGACTAAAAATGTTATATATGAACAAGGAATGAATGAGCTACAATCAAACATGAAACATCTTTAAGATTCAATATTCAAGCACTCTCTTCCTTTGTAAATAAACCTTTCCAGACTTAAATCTGGAAGACTTATGAAGGAGTCACAGAACAGAGCAACAGAAATCCTATAAATGCATTTTGAGTAAAACCAGAATGGGTTACATCTTCCTTTCTTTCTCTCTTTTTTTCTCTACCAATATTTACAGTCCTTTTGTACTCATAATTTAGTTCAAAATATATTAACCTCATTAGTTGCAGTTAGAATGTTTATATTCTTGTGTGGCATGTACATTTAGAGTGGTTTCCTTCTCTAATAAAAAAAATTAAAACCAAAAATATATTCTTGCACAGGGAAAAAAGCAAAAGAAAAAAGGCCATTTCATGGTTACAATCAATGTCTCAACACAGGGTAAAAGTACCTGAGAAAGATCAGGTGTCCTTCAGGAGACATTTCCTGCAGAGCATTCACAAGTCAGTGCTCCTGTTCCAACACAACAAGCAGTTTGCAAGTTTTGTCAACGTAGCAAGAGTCTGGAATTAGTTCTCCCACCTCAAACTCCCAAGAATTAATGTGTTATTTTCCTTACTAGAGATAGGGTTCCCCATGACCAAGAAAAATGTTGAAAAGATGCTGGACAAAATCTGCTTGATGCAAAGCAGATCAAAAATACCATTCCAACATTTACAAAGTCCATTGTAAAAGCAGGGATAACTGGTCTCGTCTTCCTGGGTGCACCCTGAGCTAAAAAGGTAACGCTTAGGTAATAAAAAGAGACTAAAAAAAATAGGATTTGACAAAATTCCATTTTGGAACATAGTAGCTGACAGGTTCCTACAGATATAGAGCTTCTTCTGGGGTAATCGCCTCACCCAGGCCCTCTGAAACAAAGCAGCAAGGTGTTGATTCTCCCCCCAGCTGTCATCTCAGCCTCTCTGCCTCTCTCCCTCTGGAACTAGCCATTCAGCAAGGCACCATGGGTGATAAATTTACAGTCAAGTCCTGGACTCTCTCTTTTATCATAGTTAGGTTAATCTACAAGCCATATATGACAAAAAGAACAAAAACAGTCATAGCAGTTAATGTGATAAATCACTGTTCAAATCAGCAGGCCACTGGTAGTGGCCCTCCCAGTCCTGCACTGGTAATGGGTCAGAATCTTGTCTCTGGAATGCAGCTAATGAATGTGATTAATGGCAGAAGGGTGTGACACACCGGGCATTCATTTTTCCTTAACTTTACAGTGTTAAACAGTTTTACTTGCATCCTCAAAATGATAGATACACCTAATCAGTAGTAGTAGAAGTCCCATTAAGTTCTCATTAAACTTCTATATCCTGCATATAACCTTGAACAATGCATTAGACACTAATGAGTGTATTCTCCTTTCACTGTTCACTCTACTTCCAGAGCCAGGAGTGTGGTGTAAATACCCACACAGACATTGTTGGAGTGGGTTGTCTCTGCAAGCCTCAGAATAATTTCTTTGACTAGTGGAAGGGACAGTCTTAACACTAGCTGTACAGACAGCCTGTGTGTATTTATTTGCATTGCACTTGATCCCTAAAGGCTGGCCAGGACCTCACTATATTACACATTGTACAAACACACACAGAGGACACCAGAGCTAAGCATGAGCTAAAAATAGCAACACTACAGTACTCAGACTCCAGCTCTATTGTTCTCTTATTGACAGGCTAGGTACAAAACTGAAAGATGGCATGAGGGTGTTTTTATACTACTTTTCTTAAAATTACTTAATACCTCTGTTAAGGCTATAGTTAGTTATATGGTGCAATTTCAAGCAGCAATACACCAGCAGGCAAATCAAAATAAGTATTTTGCAAGCTGTTTCTCATCAAAAAATGATAGCGTTAATGTTACAAAGCATCAGGAATGACTGAGAAATCTCAGTGCTGTCCAAAATAATGAGATTAAGCTGGCAGGATAGGGATTTCAGCAGTGATCTGGTGAGTTATGTGTTCAAGAGCTCATGGAAAGCCTTATGTTGGGTCGCATTAAGTCAGTAAGTTGGGTTTCATTGAGCCACAGTGCTTGGGAAAACATTAATAACCGGTTTCCCATTTTATTCAATGAAGAATTTCATTTTAATATAGACCAAGAGACTGGATTTCTTTTCTTTTCTTTTTTGAAAATTTATACCCAAGTTTAAAAAACAACAAGGAAGGAGTAACTTGTGTTCACATGCATCACTTAAATCAGTTCAACAAAGCATTAAGTATATTCTTAGATCAAAAGGTACTCTGTTTAGAGAGGCAGTTTGAAATCTAATCACAGACTAGCTGTCTGCATTTGCTTCAGTCAGTCCAGAGAGGCATTCACATCTCATGGTGATTCATACTATACACTGAGTAACCTTTCTCTTTCCAGGGGATAAAAGGGAGTTTAGCCCAACAGGTAAGTCAAGAAAATTGAAAAACTGCTCCAACATAAGTCTGAAAAGGTCTGGAAAGCAGTTGGAGGAGGATCACAAAATCTCAGGTGATTAAACTAAATGGTGCTAATTAGGAAGTTGCTATTTTTTATCTACATTTACAATATCTTCATCTGGGATATGAGAACTAGTTGTATTTCTCTTCCAGCAGTAAAAGTCAGAGCTTTAGAAAGTGAGGGTGACTTCTACAATTAATTGCCAGTTGAAATATTTTGAGTACTTTCAAAAAGACATTTATCATGGCAAGACAAAAGCTATATATAGTACATGGAACAGCAAAAGAGGTTACTGGCACAGCCAAAACCCCCACTGCAGTGTTAAACAAGAGAACAAAAGAACAGAATCTTATGGGAATATATCACTATCTGCATTTTTTTCCTGAAATACCTTTATTCCAGTTTGTCTTGAAACCTTAACTTCGGAAATATTCCTTCCTTCCTTCCTTCCTTCCTTCCTTCCTTCCTTCCTTCCTTCCTTCCTTCCTTCCTTCCTTCCTTCCTTCCTTCCTTCCTTCCTTCCAAAGATGTCCAAAAAACCCTTCTGTGACTTTTCAGCCACATTTATGTCTGTTAAAGATGATTCTTGTACATCAGAGATAACAGAAGACTATTACTTTTTCAAACCTAAGGAGATAATATGTCTACACAACACATTTTAATGTAACTTATCTGATTTTCACAGTAGACCATATGTACATTTTGACAACAAAGATTTATGATTATGACTTTCAATTTAATATAACTATTCCATAAGATGACCTTCATTGAGCTAATAGAGAGTAAGGGGTAATTTTGGTTTGCATAATTCAATTTGCAATTCAGATTAAGAATGGAGCCTTTGCATATTTTATATTTTTCTAACTCTTCTATTTTTCTACCTTTACTGTAACATATTTCTACTTCCACCACAGATTCAATGTGATTGAACATTATGTGCAATTCTGAAAAAAACATACTAACACTTTCAGGCTGAGAGTTAAATGGGTTTAGTATTTTATGTAGACCTACAGTATTTCTTAGATAGCTTCTCATTTTTCTTCAACATTGTTAGAGAAATGTTTGTTTGTGATCGTCCAAGGTTTATTAGAGAAATTGTATTACTGTGCTTCTGTGAATAATGTTGTCTAGCTTTGAATACGCTTTATTCTGTGCAGATAGATTCTGTGGATTTGAACTGTCTGAATGCATATATTTATATATATTTCTATTTATATATTTATACACATGTACTTCACATGAATTAATTCATTCTAGAGCTAGCTCTAACCAAGACCACAGGCTGATTTTGTTTGAGTCATATCAGTTTTTTTGCCAAGCTTTGCCATTCCCCAGATGCTGGGCTGTGGTATGGACTAACCTACAAAACCAGAGAGCAGCTACAGGCAAAAGTGATGCTGATTCTTTTGTCCACCAAAAAATATAGTTCATATAATTCTTGGTTTAAAATTTTACCTCATATTTATTTAAGTTCCTAATGAGTTTTACATAAGTGAGATAAGTTAAAGTTATGAACTCTATCCCAAATGAGTTCTATTACAAAGGTCTTTTTTTGGCGCAAGTTAGGCCCACATTCATCCCAGGCCTCATTTTGGTAGGCTGTAATCAGTGCAACAGAACAGCAGTAACTAAGCCACAGATCTCTAGCCTAGGTTGTGTAGAAGGAGATCTTCCTTTCCTTAGGGGCTCACCATCTGAATCCACTGTCTCCTCTTCCCCCTGCCTGGAATGAGCAGTCTGATATGATGCATGTGGTAACTGCAAAACGAAGTGGTTAAATCCTCGCTGTGAACCATCTCCTAAAATTGTTCATTTACTTTGCTTTCAGTAGCTGAGAGTCCCTTCTGTTATACTGTTCTTGCTCACAGTGAAGGAGAGCTGGAAAACGTGAATAACAATAGTCTGTTTCCGTGCCTCAGTCAGCCTGCACAAAGCATCTGTTCTGCTTTCATATACTATAACCATAGAAATGAAAAGGTGTGAATAATACATATTAATTGTGATTTGAAGTGGAAAATTAAAATAAGATGGGATACATTTAACAAGGATGATTTCTCTCATATGCACTTTTCTTTTAGATTACATAGTACTCTGCAACAAAGTCACAAAACACAAAGTATTGTATTAATGGACTGCTTAGACACCTCTAGGACAGACAACTCATCCCTGCAATGTTCATCTCCTTTGTTTTGATTGCAGTGTTACTTATTTTAATATTTAAGCATAAGTACCATTTCAGGCATTATTTTAAAGCTGTTTTAAATAACTATTTGAAGAGAGCTAGAGATTAGAGACATATATAGGAACATTTGAGTTCAGGTCTTATCCTGCTCTGGCACATTCAGGCAGCAGAGTCAAGGATACAGCAGCTGTGGCTTTCCAAGAGTGTTCTCTGTCTTAACTCTGTCCCAGAGAGATCTTAGGAGCAAATAAACCCTTTTTCAGGCAAAAGCACTCTCCAGGACTTATTTCACCCTAAGCTAAAGATCTAAAGAGGTGAGCTGGATCTTACTCTGAAAATACTTAATTTTTCTTTGTGTTTATGAGTTAAGGTAATGATGGCTCATGACTCACAACTATGTCAAGGTCCTAATCACGCGGTATCTAAATTCCGGACAAAAGAATTCTACACACATTCAAGAGCAAGTTCAACAAAAACAAGCAGTTGGAAGAAAAAGAAATATCAGGGAACTCTGGCAGCAGGCCATGAGGTAGCTGAAAGTCAAATGGAAATGTACTTTACTTTTAAAATACAGGAAAACAGTCTTCAAAACTGTAGTGACAAAAAGAACCAAAGTTTAGCTGAGCAGTCATAAGTAAAAACTTTAAACACACAACTACAACAGGAGAAGCCTTGTAAATATGAGCAGATTTTAGACAAATTAAGATAGTTTATAGGCATCTTCATCTCCAGTGAAATGCCATTGCTTTGGCTTGTTACCTGTTTATGGTACTGTATAAATCATCGGCGATTAAAATCAATAGAGGTACATAAATGAAGATGCACTAGCAATTAAGTTGATGACTGAATAGGTCTGCCTGGGATGGAGTCCAAAACAGACTGCTTGGAGTTTTACTTCGCTCAGAAATTTAGCTGATTCATTTGGGCAGCTAAGCAAAAGTTACCCAAAATCAAAACTAAAGCCATCCTTATTAATTTCCCAAGCATATGCTGCCTCAGAACCCCTCCCCTGTGTTAGCTGGAAAGAATTCTGAAAGCCTCTGTGCTACTGAACTGAATGAGTGCAGAAGGACAAGTAGAGACAGGGAGGTGGAACTGTTTCTCAATCCTATTTCACCCCTCCACAGAGAGAGGGTTTTAAAAGTTTTATCAGCATACAGCGATAGCACAAAATTCCTTACAGGAAACCTGGAAAGAGGAGTGCCATTTTGGGGCATTTCTAAATTACAGTAAATAACAATAATAAGGACTTCTCAGCATAAAAACTTCTATTAAAAAGCCAAAACAAAACAAAAACAACCCAGAAATATGTGAAAAAAAATCAGATATTTAGGTTACTTCTGTGCCAAATTTAAACAGTCTTTAGCAAACCCTCCTCAAGAATGTGGCTCCAATGGTAACTGTGAAATAATGCCAGATACACCTCATGGCTGAGGGGAAGTAAAATTACTATTTCAATATAATTAATGGGCACTGCAATGTCGCAAGCATTAAACAACTTTCTAGGCTGAAATATATGTATTTTAACTAATATCAAAAACTGTTGGAGAAAACAATGTCCACACACTTTTGAAGAAAAGGAAAATTTAAAGGTCTCAGGTTCTTACATCAATGTTAGAAAAATTTAGAAACTTAAGCTGTATGAACCAGACAGTTTCAACATTAGTATTTTTCACTGTTTCAAATTTCTGTAGGAAATCTCAGTGCTGATTATTAAATAAAAGATTAATCTTTCCAGGAACATGATAACCACTGGCCTATGACAATACTACATATCTTGTTCAAAACAACATGCATCCAGTTCATTGAACACATTTGTGTTATAAAGCAATTTTCACCAAATAAGTACTTTTAAAAAGGAGCATAAACCAGCATGTCTTTAAGTGTAGTAACTGAACAGAGCTGCTGCAAAATACAATTCTCTCCTTTGGCAAATTTAACAATAGAAGTAGCATCCATCTATTTCTTCTCAGCAAGCAAGTCTTAAAAACTGATCATGTTGCCAAAGCCATTCCCAAGGATTTTCTGTGATGGGATATCACAAATGATTTTCACATGGAAATCAGACAGCATAATTCTAAGGCACCACAAAATTAATCTATAAGGTAGAGGAAAAAAAAAAAAAGTAACCAAATAATTCCATGACCAAGAAAAATTCAAAAACAAAGAAGAAAGTTTTCCATTCCAGTCTTCTAATTTATAACACAACACAGAGAAATTACAGTAACACTCCTGCATTTAGCAAATGAGAAATGTCAAAAAAAGGAAGGCACTAAATCCATATAGGAGCATGACAAATCGATTTTGAAATCATGTTTTCTGCAATCAGATGCTGTTTCTGTGATTGATTGTTTCAAAATTTTATACACATGCAAGGTCTTAGGCTTATGTTTTTGAGAAGGACAAAGCAATTCAGCAATTCAAGAGAGCATTTGACATAAACTTGCATTAGTTTTTCTTTTTGTCATCATTACCAAAATTATGATACTTTGTGGAGCCAGACAAAATTGTTAATAGACCTAAATTGTTATTTGCCAGGTTGCTTTATGCTTTTGATTCCTCTTGCAAATAAATGGAACTTTTTTTTTCCTACTGCTTATCTATTCCACAATTGATACCTCTGAGAGCAATGTTGCTTTCTTTATTTGTTATGACTGGCAGCTGTTTGACAGTCTTTTAACATATTGTTGGATAATAGAGTAGAAACCAAAAAAGTAAAACTTCTACCTTCCATAAAACTAAGTTGCCTTTCATATGTCCTTCAGCTCTTAAATTCAGTCATTTTATATAAGGAGAGCAGTCAAGTGTAAATGTGTAGGACTATGAGGTTAATTCTTCAATAATAAGAACTGTAAGAACAGAAAATATCAATGGAATATTTTTTGCAATTAGACATTCCTGATCTGTCATACAGAAGAAAAATTTAAAAATCAGTAACATAATTCACACCATAACAAAAGTCAAGATCAAGTGTCCAGTCACTATTGCAGGTTTGGCCACAATCAAATATTTACAAAATTAGCATAATATTGCAGAAATAATGGAGTTCACAAATTTAAAAACAGATTGAATAATTTCCCTGAAACTTTTTTCATAGCACTCAGATTCAAAATTATTGTACGCAGAAACTAATGCCAGAAATTAAATTGAAACACATTCTCCAGGAATTCCTCTTTCATCTAAGAGTCCATAGAGTAAGCATGTTTCTCTAGCACTTTAAACTTCACCAGGATCTAAGACAAAGAGACAGAACTGTAGAGAGCAGTAACATAGTGTGGGAAAATGTCAGAAGATAATGATATTTTTTTATTTGGATTCAAGACAGGATTACAGTTTTACGTCCATAACAAAATATTGATTTGGTATTAGAAGTGACACAAAAAAACCCCAAAAACTAGCTTCTACAAAGCTCTATAGCACAGGTGATGAGGGGATTCTTGTTTGTGCCGTTGGGAGGTGTCACTTTCGTGCATTGCTGAGCACCTTGGAGGGGTGTGGAGGTGGAGTAGTGGGATGAGAAGTTCCAAAAGGTCAGTCTCCAAAAGGTCAATTTTCCAGAGGACCATCTTTTCTCACAAGAAAATGGTTTCGGTTTTTTAATAACCAAAAAGCATGATCAATTAAACTCACTTTTACTCATTTCTTCCTTTCCTGAGCTAAATTTTTACACAATGATTTAGAAGTCTCTGGTGAATAGGCAGACTCTTCTTGCTGTACCAGATGGGAAGGAAAAGTGTCTAGACTAGAAGCTAGACAGAAAACAGCACTCCACACAGTTTAAAAATAACTTTTAGGTCCTTAGAACTAACTGACTGACAGGTTCATAAATAACATCAATGGGACAAAAATAATAAAAAATAAAAAGAGCAAACACCGACTTGGACAGGCCACAAAAACCAAGAGCTACTAGCTATGTCAGTACACAAGAAGCAACAAACATCCTCCAGATAAGATCTCCTCAGTCTCCTTCTCCTCCTCCTCCACAACTCAGTGACACCAGTCACAGAACACCTTCACACTGCCTCGGGTAACCACATTTTCCAAGATTAAAAAAGCCCCAGCCAAGCTTCCTGTTACATTTTCTACCTCTATAAATTCCATTTCTTTGTAAAGTAGTTATCTTGAACTAATCTGTTTCCTGATCATCATCCACAGTTGCAAAAATGTGGATTTGTGATTTTCTCAGGAGGTAAAATGCTTTGAGACACAGACAACTTTGCTACAGAGCAGTGGTTTCAATCTGACACTAGGTCTATGACCTGCTTTGGAGATTGAAAGAAGTTACTTTGAACAAGATAAACTACTAGATAATATTGCCATTACCTTTTTATGACAAGTGTAAAAGGAGGCTGCTAAAGTGTTTATCTTGTTCACCCTAAGCATTTGTTTAGGATGTCTTCCTTCCTACAGCAGATAACTTTCTAAATTTTATCACAAGACCAGTTGGCTGCTTTTGCTGTCACATGTCTCTTACCACAAGATATGAATGTGATATGTTCAAGTGGTCCAGACTTCCAGCTTAGTTATCCCAGTCACAGAAAATGAACAGCCACCATGTGGATTTAACAAAATATTATTGAACATGCCATTAAAGACGGGAACATAATCTGCAAGTTGTACCTATGGACATTTGGCCAACACATCTTACCAACAGACTCAATGATGGTAAACTAAAACCTGGAATTTCTACATGTTAGAAGTGTTCATCTGGATACATATAGTGTCCTACCACATGCCCCCCCCAAGGTCTAAGCCTTCTGGGGCAGTCAGAAGGCCTTGGGATTGAACAGTGTCTCTTTCACTGTGTTGTTTGATCACTGCATTTCCATTTCTTGCTGTCCAGTATTGCTCAATGTGAAAACTAAATGTCAAACTATTTCTGGTAATCAGCTGCACCTTTAGGTTTGATGGGCTGTTGCAGTCATGGTGCTTAATTCAAACATCATTTAGTCAGGACATTTGTGTCACTTATAGTGATTACAGGGGCCAAAAATAATAAATATATATTAGCTAAATAAGTGAGCTTGCCCTGCCCTAAAGTAATTAAGTACTGTAATGCTGAGTTTCAAAACAGGTAATGGATAATTACCTATGGGAATGCTGTTTACTTATCCTTACCTACAATTTAGGAGATTAAGTCTGAGTCTCCTAAGGTTGACTGTGCCAGTATATTAACAAACGCTTTTTATTTTCTTCCCCTAGTTTGTGAATATTTTCACTCTCCATATAAGTTCCTTGCACAGCTTTGGTCTAAGTAGTTTCCCACACAGGTAAAGCCTGAGCACACCCGTGGTTTGAGCTGAACAGGGCAGCAGATCATTAACAGCTCTCCTCAGTTATTGCCCTTCCATACGCTCCATGTAACTTTCTGAGGAATTTAAAGTCTATTTCTTTAATTTCTTGTACGCTAATCAGGCTAGGTTGAAGGCACAAGGCCATCACAGTTCTGAAAGTTTAACAGCAATTTGGAAAAAGTAATACAGCTGCAAGTCTGAACTTTGTAAAAAGATCTAGTGTTACTGCAGAAATCAGAAAAACAAAGGGCCTTCAAGGGTCTGAGTAAAACATGAGTGAGCACTAAGCATCAGAAGGCATGGATAATGACAAGCTAATAGGCAGCTTTTCAGTATACTTCATTCCTTAACCTGAGGTAAAAATTTCTCTCCCTGGAGACATGTTCCTGAATAATGACAGCATGGATAGACATCACCGATTTAAGTTGAACTGCTCAAGAATCAATGAATGTGGTATGAACTGGCTGTTCATACTAAAGTGTCTGCACTGGAAAAGGCAGTCTCAAGCCAGAAGAAATAGCTAACTGAATCAGATTATTTTATTAAAAACGTTTTTGCTGTTACTTGTGTAGGGTAAAAAGCATTTAGAAAATGAAATCCTGGGCATTATCAATTTATTTATCTTGCTTACTCTTTATGCTCCTCATCAAGCCTAAAAAGGAAAGGTTCCCCATCTCTTGAGAAAACCCTTCTGTAATTACCTTCTCCTGGTCAGTTCAACTTCACCAACATTTTCAGTGGTACCCCCTCAGCTCCAGCTGGATCTTACCCACTGTGCTAACAGCACGTTGTTGTCAGTACCAGAGACACCCCTCCCATGCAAAAAGAGTAAATAAAAATTTTTAAAGAAATAAGGTAAAGGACAAGATGGCTTACCAGGTTTCTCATTAAACTGACAAAACCCACGGCTTAAACTGTCCTCCTTATGTAGTTTGCAGTAATGAACTGAAAGGCCTGTAGAGGAGAAGAGCCAGCCTCTGGCTCAGAGAGCTGCCTGGCCGGCAAGCAGTTAAGTGTGTGTAGAGCTTCAGCTACTCAGGGAGGGTCTCATTTCTAGGAGCCAGAAAGGGAAAACTTCTCATTCACATGTAAAGTAATTCCTTCCTATCTTGTCTCCCCTCTCTTCACTGTGCAAAAATACCCCAGGCCAGACACAACGGGAACTTGGGAACTTCAGACGGAAAAAGGGCTCAGGGGATGAGGCATTAATCATTGTCTGTGTGTCTTTGTCACTATTGTCCCACCAAGGGCAATCACAGAGGGCAACAGTAGGACCATTGGATTCCTGGAAAGTTCTGCCTATCAAACATCTCAGCAAGCCCCATTTGCTCAGGTGTGTTCAGTGCTGATAACACAAGTGCAAGCAGCTCTGAAAACAAAAGAAGACCTTCAGACTACTCATTCACTCCGTCACAGAATCAGGAGACAATTAATATTGTATAAGAACTGCTGATGACATGCTGGATGTGAAAAAAGGAGGCTTCCTTACAAAAGAGTATTTTACCTTTCAATTAAATAAATATTCTTCAATTTCCACATAATGCTGTTGCTAGCAAGTCTCTTATTTGGCATGTCATGGTCTCTGTCATATCCAGGCTGAACTGAACATAGGTGCTTTCATTCAGACAGAAACATTTTGCCCCTGAAGCATGTATAAACATTATCTATCTCTTACTTCAGAGACTGCTTTTAAAAGATTTCTTTCTGGAAATCTATAAAACTAACAAGAAGTATTCTTCATTCTGTGCTAGTGATCAAAGGAGGAGCTAGATCCCAAAGATAAAGCAAGTTAAAGAGATAAAGGTCTATCTCCCCCACATGCTCAGCATATATCAAATCTCAAGGTCAATGTATAGCTAACAAATAACACACACAGAAACTCAGCCAAAGAAAGCTTTGAGCTATGAGATTTGTGAGTTAGTTTAGTGAGCTCATTATTGTCTTGGTCAGAGCACAGTCTGGTCCCTCATCATCACTGCAGAGTATACTTGCCTCAAAAAGCATCACCCATGCCTGGCCTTGTACCTCTGTCCCTGCAGAGGGACCAGGCCAGGACATCTCCTCCAGGGAACACAGACACATTAGATGCATAAAGTGGCCATCTGACAGAGGTTTTCCTCCACATAAAAGCTACAGAAATAGCAGCTGTTCTCAAGAGAGGAAAAATAAAAGGCATTGGTTCAGATGCTGCTTTAAACCTGAAGTTTTCCAATTTTTTTCCCTGGCTATACTCTTGAGTGACCTAAAAAATTTAGACTTTTTGCTTTCATTTACTCTAGAGGTTTTTTTTTTTTCCTATTTAAAAAAATATGTACTTCTGAGAAATATTTTATAATGTAAATGGACTCCAGCAGGCTGCATGCTTAAATTGGACTTGTTTTTTTATTTCATCTTGTCCACTAATGGTATTACTAAGTCTCCAAGGATCTACTTGGTACTCTTAAGTCCTTTTTTTTTCAATATTTGGATTTCTACTTCAAGATACCTCCAGGTCACATTGGTCGAAAAAAGGAAAAAAAAAAAACTGTGGGAAAGTTGAACCCACACATTTAGAGATGCAGATGAAAACTTTTGGACCATAACTTTGTTATTTGATATAAAGTACATGAACTACTTTAAAAGAGGGTTAATATATTTTTTAAATTTTAATACATTGGTATGGTGCTGTCCCATTTTTTTGTAATGAGTCCCACTCATCAATTTTGTATTCCTGACTGTTGCAAAAGCCACATCTACATTAGTATTTTGTGCCCATGCACTCCTGTTTAAAACTCATTTGAAAGGTTTTCAGAGATAACACTGTGAACAGATAACTGGGTTTTGTCACCAACTCATTGATTTCATTGAAGTCCCAACTTGATGTCTTTTTCTATGCATGAGTGCATGGAAAATGAATTCTAATTCTCATTTTAAGGGCATTTCCCAACCTCAAAAATGAGAGTTCAACACCACTAAAGCATAGTCCAAGTGTCCGGGGTTCAGAAGGCAAGGAAAACAAGTTCCTCCAGTTAATACCTGGACCTTTTAAAAGCACCTTTTCAAGGCTGAACTTCAAAGGTGTTTCAAACATTTTGAATTGGAATAGTATGTATGTAAATAATCATACATTTAAATTTGCAAACTGAGTCACACTCAAGAATCACTAAGAACAGTGAAACAAAGTTTATAGATTACATGTCCTCATTTCTGATAATGTATCAAAAATGACATGAGGTTTTTTTCCTAGTTAATGCTACTTGACAGTAGGTCACCAGGTTTTTGACTGATCACAGAATCCTCATGAAGAGGAAATGGATATTACTTAAATATCTACTGAAGATCTTGATGTAAAAAAATCTAATACTGCCTAAACTTATTTCAGCAGCAGAAAAAAAAGTAATCGCTTAAGTATGTTGTCATTTAATGAAGGAGGCTAGGAAAGTTTTTAGAGGAGTCACTTTATTTACATGGAAATTCTCAGAAAGCACAGGTGCTCTCTCACCAGAAATGCCAAACCACCTCCACACCTATATTTAATAATTTTTTTTGTTGTATATACTTTATATACAAATGTATGTATGTATGTAGTGACTTATATGTGTTTGTTTTTACATATTCATATATAAATAACTTTTCTTGTAAGGATGAAATCAATACACCTTTTTGATTTATTATATTCCAAATAGGAGACATTCAGCTGTGTCCGAATGAAAGCAACAAGATGTAGATTATATTTTCATGGGAATAATTCCAGAATAGAACTGATGGAAATAATTCTGACAAGCATTTTCAGTGCAGATATCTGCACTAGCAAGCTTCAAGAAGAGTTGTGGGTCGTGTACTAACAGGTTGCTGCTGCAGGAGCCTGATACCAGGTGAGATCCTCAGGCTTTCTCTGAGCTGTCATTTACGCCTGACTGTGCCCCAGCTCCTGACATTACCAACAGGCAGAAAGCACAGCCAAGGTGTAGGAGCATGCAGAAAGTGTCTGGCATCTCTGCTGGGTTTTTTTTCACCCACTGGTTAAAAAACTGATGTGAGCTGAAGGGGTAGCAGATTTTAAATTGCTGTTTCTGCCCAGAGGGACCTGAGCGTGCATCAAGCAGGTCCCAGGCAAACCATCTGCAAAATTCTCTGAGCACAGCCTGCAGGTTGCTCCAGGCCAGCACTCCCTCAGCCAGCCCACAGAAACAATGTCACATAATCAAGTATTGACTAGGATAGAGAGAGGTCATGAGCAAACAGAGTTCAGGGAAAAAGGAACTTGGGCTCCAGATGGGCTCCAGGTCATCTTGTAGTTCTTGTATTTCAGGAGGCAGTGCAAAGAGGACCTGGTGCAGCTCACAGACCTATCCCCTGGCATTTTTGACCAATTGCTGTGCACAACTCCCACTCTGCTCCATTGCTTTTGTGAGATCACCCATTTTAAAGGATGTTGCATGAGGACACCAAGCATCTAAGACTGGATTCTCCTAGCTCCCAAAGGCCACAGGGTCGGTGTTGTTAACCCAAAGGGCTTACTGAAAACCCAAAATGTTATTCAGGTTCTATTAACTAATGAAACTTCAATACTACCATCTATTCTATTTGGATAGCTCCATGCATCAGTTAAGAATTATACTCTCATTTACACAAGCCCAGGGCACAGCTGGACTTGCTTTTCTTAAAGGTCTTTTCCAAACTTAACTCTTCTATGAACAATTCTATGACACAGACACTCACACAGAGGCTGCGCCTGTCCAGTCATCCTCAGCACTACAATACCCCAGGACCAGGGCACTTTCATCCTCAATACTTTCAACTCCTACAACCAGAGAGCCATCTGTCTGAATTTTCAAAACTGCATCACTGAAGTTTCTGCTATGCAGGCAGGTGGCCCAAATTTCCCAAATCCTAAGAACCCAGGAGCTCCCAGATAAAGTTGCACCTACACAGCACCCCTGAATGCATCATCATAATGTTTCACCTTATACATATCAAGTTAAATCTCAAATAACTCTAAAATGGTGTCTCCTGGTGATAAAAGGTATCCTGAAAGCAAACAGCCAAATAAGATGCTAAAATTAGTCTTATCAAAGCCAAAAATTTAAAAGTCCTAGAAACGTTATGCAGTCCCAACAAGTATTATCCACTGTAAAAAAAAGAAAAGGATGTACCAAGCAAATTAAAATTCTGTCAAGACAGACAGCAAATAATATTTCTTCCCTGAGAAGAGAATAGTTTTAGACTGGTTTTTCAGAACTAGTGTCTCATTGTATATAATTTATATATGTAAAGTGTATTCTTTTCCATTTTTATTTTTCTTCATTTCTGAAGTGCCTATAATGCTGGCATATTCCATATGTTGAAGGAAGATGAGAAATGTTACCAAAAAAAGAAAAAACACAGAAGTGGTGGGAAGCAGTGCTCACCATGGCCCTGCACAGCATCTAGCAGAAGTGGGATCTTAAACTTGTAACAACTGCCATCATCTGATTCTCCTCCCTCACACCTTACCACACCTCAACATATGCAATCAGAAAGCTTTAGAGTCAGCATTAGTTAAATCATGCTGGCTTTTACTTCAGGTGGATCCCAGACAGTTTTAATGAAGAGATTATTCTTTATATTTATGAGAAAATTGTATTCCTACATGACTCAAAACTTTCTGTGAATCTGCAGAAGGTGAAAATAGTACCTTGTAATTAGGGTGCCAAAGAAAGAGATGGTATACATGAGTCCCAGCTCAGACCTCTGAAGGGGCTCACCTGAAGATAGTCTGAGACCAGCAGCTCCCAATATGCTCTGTGGAAGTTCTTAGTTCAAATCTCTGCTGTAAGTAAGAAAAAGAAATGCTAAGGAACCGCCTGTGTCGTGTACACAGAGATCAGCCCAGTTTTGATAAGGGGGCCTAACCTTGTCACTTAATGAATTTGTTTGTGTTCATTAAGAAAGCCTGAATTCAAAGCAAAACAGCTGTTAAATAATGGGGAGAAAAAGAGCAAAACAAAGAAACAAAACCAAAAACAAATGTAAAAAATCTAAACCAAAACCCAAAAAACCTGCACAACTTTACTTTTGCATCTCCTCTCCTTTACATCTTTTTCTCATTCCCAGAAGTGCTGCTCAGCACTTACCTGAAACAATTCCAGCCACTTGACTTTCTGTTCCTTTTCAAATTCCTAGGCAAACTAAAAGCAGGAACTGAGTAACACTTCTCCACAAATTTCTTGGTTTGTGTTCATTAAAGGATGTGCTCTACAAAACCTGGCTCTCAACATCCCCAGTGTAGCTGTCTGATTCAGAACTGTTCACATGAGCCTTACCTTATTCTCAGCAAAGAACATCAGAAACATCAGGCACAATTCACTTTATTCAGCACAGCTATCCAGGCTGGGGCTCAGCTGTTTAAGTGTAAGTATCTAATGGTATTTTTAATGCCCCTAGGATATCTCCCCAGCCACGTCCCTGCAGGAAACACAACTCCCACAGCCCATGGCCCACCAACCAGCCCAGTGCAGATGACATGGATAACCTAAGCTGCATTCCCTTTGCAGTTTTGATCTGGAGCACTAGAGCAACGTTGAAACAAATCCCCAAACTGTTCCCATTTACCATGTAGCAGGTTGTTTAGCAGACAGGTTTTGGGGTGTGAAAACTGGTTTTGTTTAATGGTTTATAACTAAGCCAAAAAGGCCACTGCACATTTGCAGATGTGATCCACTACCAAGGATGTACGAGTTTACACCCATGAGTGATCTTTCAGACCGTTTCAAAGTACACATGTTAGGGACACCTAAATCAGGGAGACTAAACCATGCTGAAGTAAAATATCCAGATCACACATAGGGAAATTTTCAAGTCCCCAGCACTAAGTGCTTTGATCTACTAATCCGCTCCTGTCATGCTTCATTCCTTGATAAGCCATGTCCCATCCATTAACAGGTGAATTAATTCATGAGCATTTTTCACTTATTATCAATTGCATTCTACTGTAATTCTCTGCTTTCTCTGCTCTACCTTTATCTCTCAAAACAACAGAGAGAATCATTAGGTGATTTTATAATTATTATTTCTGTTAAAGAAAAAATATCAAGTTAATTTATCAATTATCTAAATGAAAATTTTAAAAGATGCAGCCTGGTTCTAGAGTTTGACAATGGTGGGACAGGCCACTGGAACTGCAGGCAAAAACACTGGTTTCCCACTACTTGTCAGGAGTTAAATGTAATGAACCAACACAGTAGGAAAGAAGAAACAGTATAAGTGGTTTCCCCTTCTGATGAAAATTAACAGAGCCAATTTTGGTTCCAATATAATAAAATTCCTGTAATAATTTTATTTTTCTTTAACCTTGTAGAATTAAAATCAATCAGACCTTTGATCTAGAATATATGCATCCATATTTTTTGGCCATTTATCCCAATTAAGCCATACTACTAATTAAAATTACAACTTTAAAAGGATGAGTACTGAAATATTTCTGTGGTGTGTTAACTCTCAAAGATCAAAGCCAGTCCTTGGTGAGGAACATGAAAACATGCTTTTATTAAGGAATTCCAATCCAATAGAATCATTCAAGAACTTACGCTTTTATACCTGGTAGTACGACTAATTTCTTTGATTTGTTATGAAATTATCTAACTTTCAGCTTTTTTAATCAATGTCAGAAGTCATTCTTACATTTTGGCAGTCAGAAGGCTACTTTATGCTTTTGGCAGTCTGTTGCTGTTTGTCTCACAGCAGACAGTCCTTATGAAAATGTGAAATACAGATTTCCCCTCATACATCTATCAGAAAAGAGCAAAGTCTAAGGCCTTTGCATTCTCTTACATGCATTTGTGTGGTAACTAAACTTTTGTTATGTTCTGCTGAAAACTCTCACATTTGGCTATTTAAGAGGGGCACACATGATTTGGATTGGGAAGTCTGAGTTGTGTCAGGAAATGAAAAAGCACTATAGATTTCTGCTTGTACAATAATTAGAGTTCTGACAAATCATAGCAGAACCCTATCCCTCCAGCCAATCTCTTATTCTGTGCAGGAATCCAGCCATGACTGCAAGGTGATTCTCTCAGAATCAGCACACCAGCCAGCTAAATTTGCCTGTGATCCAAGTGTGTATGCACATCAGGCTTTTTTCCCCAGCTGAGTTCAATACGTGTGCCCCCAATGTTTCTTTAGAAACTCAGCTCAAGGGTCTAACAGGCAGAGTCTAGATGTCTGCACCAGTCATGAAATGTAAAAATGTAAATGTAAAGATTCTGCAAGTTAGCTTTGCAGAAGACTTTGATAGGAAGCTATCCCAAGCTAGATGTGTTTTGATGTCATCACTTGCTCTCCTACTATTTCATGGAGATTTTCTTTTTTAATGCCTTCTATAAGCTTCCAACATAGTAAACTTTTAACAAATGAAAAAGAAATCTTCCATCGATAGCTGGAAATATATATACTAAAGTTTAAAGTTATAAACAAGGTCAGTAACACTAGGTACAGCTGCTGTCTCTCTTTTAAAGATGGTGGTTGTCCTGGTTTAGGGCAAATTTAGGAGAAATAATATATATATATATATATTTTTATGTATAAAATATCCAGCATAAACAGAACTGACGACTGGGGATACAAGCATCATAAAGTCACCCTATGACAGTGGTAAAAAGCAGGTAATTGACTTTAGAATTGACTTTAAGTAATCAATTATCTGAAAGCAAAGATTCTTCTAACCAAGACATAAATATACTAAGAAGCATCTCAGAGTCTGAATTAAGCAGACAGGGAAGATTCATAAGTCTCATTAAGAGAAACATCACAGGAATAAGCACCAGACAGCCTTAAAAGACAAACAGTTAAATTGCCTCTCCCAGTGAGGCTTCTGTATGCACTTACTGCTATTGTTGTTTTATAACTGCCTGAGTTAATGGATAAATCAATTACCTAATTGTCAGCACAGGAACAGATCCTTACAAGTTCTACCTGCCGGGATTTGTTCGCTGAAGTTGCACTAAACTCACTTGAATAAGCTGGTACCCTCATCACTGCAAAAATTCAAGACAAATCATAGTATTGCTGTTTGTGATGCAAATATACATTTAGTTTGGTATTTCTCTAGTTGAGCATTGATTTTTCTCATTTTTGATGTATGCTGGCAGTGTCTGGGTATGTTAATCATCACCAAAATGCCACCAAGTTCACTGCACTGCTCCTTCCTTCTGTGAATGTCAATGGCAAATGCTTAAAATCACCCTGACTAACACGTGCAACATGTCCAGGCAAAAGATGCCAGCTGGGTTCACAGAGCAGTACATAGTCCATCTTACCAGTTTAGCAGCATAACTTGAGTGGAAAAAACAGGCAGTGAAACAGAAGGCATACAGCTAAGTATCTCTGAAAACCATCTCTGAATTGCTGCTTTCCTTGAGGCTGTCTCCCACTAGCCTGCATTTAATCCATGCAAATGGATTAAATCCCAGAAGCACATTTTAAAAAGCAAAACAGACTTAGAGGAATGTTTGAAATCCAGCACTCCTGAGAGACCCACCTGCCTATTCAATAATACCCTACCTCCTGCAACATGCCAAGTTTTTTAACTGTGCCTGTAAATATTTCAATGTCTTGGATAAGGTTTTAGTTCCCTAACACAGGAGGACAGCTTGATACAGAAATTCCCACCTGTGCTATATTGTGGCAATGTCAGCCTAATAATAAGTTGAACTCAGAAGGACTCTCTTCTGTTTCCAGACAGCATTTTTGTGATCTAAATGCTAGCTGCTGAAATAATGACTTGCTATCATCCCTTTTGAAATAGAGGGGAAAAAACAAAGGCAAAGCTAGCAGTTAAATACAGGTTAATTTTACACTACTTGCTGCTCCACAAGGCCACACTGGTGAGTAGCTGATGTGCTGTTTGTCCTTAGCTAAACACAAAACCTGAGCATGAAAATCTCCCCCTACACACTGTTCCCAGAAATCAATGTCCAAAATGACAGCTGCAGAGGCTGGAGACCCAAACCAGGGACATTTCATCTGTGCTGTTTCTGGGGTTACAGCATCAAGCACCCCTGCAGGGCCCAGTCAAAGGGCCTGCAAGGAGACAGAGGAGGTAAAAGCAAACCCCTGCATGAGGCTCTGCTGAGAAACAGCCACTCTAAGCCTCACCTCCTCTCCCAAACTACTCACTCTGGGTTTCCACAGCATACCAGACATTTACAGGACTAGGAAATCTGCCCCTAGCCCCAGGGTTTGCTGGAGATTTAAAGACGCTTGTAAAAGAATTTTAGTTTCAACAAGAAACAAGTTCAAGTGCAAATCAAAACTCTGATAGAGGTTTTATAGAAAATATTAATACAGCATTATTAATATGGCTTTAAAAACCTTACTAGCCCTTTAAAATATTTGGATTGAAAAGTAAAATCTCCTAAAACATTCCGTTTGAAAGCTACCATAAAAAGGAGAATAAGTTTTTCTGCCAAACTCAGATCTTGTGGCTTTCTTTTCCTTTCATCTGCTCCTTATTACCTTACTTGTTGTTCTGTTAGACATATCCTACTCACACAGATGTGGCACTAATCACAGGGTAGGAGTTGCCAGCTGCCTGGGAGGATAAAGCTACTCTGACATTATCCCATCAGGCACCCAGCAGTGACTTAGGAGATACAGCCATTTAGCTGACCCCTCTGTAAAGAAACAGGTGCCATCTGAGCATGCTGGGAAATCCTTTCTAAGGCAGTCAGCTCACCCTACACAATTCAAGGTTTTAAGTTTAAAAAAAAAAAGCAAGTCCTATCATTCCTATCATTTCACACATTGATGTTCAGCACAAAGTGCTGAGACTTCCAGTGAGAGTCTTGCTTGCTGAAGATAATTATGGCTTAGCATGTTACTCTAGTAAAAAATATTTCTGTGTTGAAAAATAAAGATTATTGGGGGCATCAATTGCACTTTACATGTCAGACTCCATTTTAGTCTAAGATCCACACTTGAAGATACTTCTGCCACAAAGCTTGAGCACAGGTAAAGAAAATTATTAAGATTCTTCCTCTGAAAACCATCCAAATTTACAGATTTTCATGGAAGCCTAAGGGGTAAATCTTTAAAAGCTTTTCAAAATTTGAGACTGCTTTTGAGCCATGGGGATGACAGAGCACAAGCCATACCAAAGCCAGGCACAATAAACCTGTGTCCTAACTTTTGTGCTGTACCTGGTAAGAAAAGGTGACCTTCACTGTCATCCCTGGTGTGGATGCTGAGCGAGTTGTGGCAGGAAAGGGGATGTGGTCAGCTTGCTGGGTGCCATGGCTCCAGAGTCGTGTGCCAGCCTCACTGCCCTGCTCTCTGTTCCCCACACTTGACTCAGAGAATATATCTCCTTCCTCCTCCGCCCTTGCCACCCCACTCTCCTCCTCTCACTGTACATTACTTCCATTTCAAGCTGGATCAAAGTGTGACTGCACCTGCTGCACCTGGCAGAAGGTGTCAGGAGGACCCTGAATCTCCATGCTGCCAGAAACAATGATTCCATGTCATTCAAATGAGCCTGTGGGTTGTGCTGAATGTTGCATCCATTAGCAAGAGTTGCAGATTCAAATCATACCTCAGGACATCTGCTCAGGGTTTCTTGTGTCTTGGTTACTCACCACACAGACCCCTGTACTGCCATCAACATTGTATGCATGAGCAGGTCTCCCAAAGACATGCAAGAAACTCTAAGAATGAAGTCTAAACTTTCTCTTCCTCTTGTGATTCTCATTTTATGGGCTTAGCAGCACAAGCCTCCTTTAAACCTTTAAATATTAACACAGCTATTCTCTTCATGTGGGATCCCTCATTATCATATGAATAAATGATTAATGGTCACTGTACCAAAGAAGTGCAACTTTTATAACTATATGAATCAGCACTGAGCCAAACCCTTCAAGAGTAGTAAGAGTTTTCTGGCATTTATTGCACTTTATTGCTTCCTGGATCATTTAAAAGAAGTCACTGAGAAACAACTGTAGGCTTGAAAGTTTACTGCGGATACAGTGAGCAGTTCTGTATTTCAAAATGCAGACAAACTTTCTTTCCCAGCAATTTAATGCTGGTCCTTTGGCAGAAAACTCCACGGCCTGTCCAGCAAATGCTACTATTTGCGATGGCACCTCTTGTGTATTGCCAGAAGATAATTTTAATCAAACTTTGAGCATAATTTTAAGTACTGTTCTAACAATAATGCTGGCTTTGGTGATGTTCTCCATGGGCTGCAATGTGGAAATTAAGAATTTCTTGGGCCACATAAAAAGACCCTGGGGTATATTTGTGGGTTTCCTTTGCCAGTTTGGAATAATGCCTCTCACAGCCTTCTTGCTCTCTTTGGCCTTTGACGTCCTTCCTATTCAAGCTGTCGTGGTGATGATCATGGGATGCTGTCCAGGGGGCACAGCCTCGAATGTCATCGCCTACTGGGTGGATGGAGACATGGACCTAAGGTAAGAGCAGCTGTTCTCTAAGTACTTCATGTGGCTCTTTACATTGTAAATTTTACATTGAAAAGGACTGTCTGATCTGTCTGATGTTTTTCTTAGCTTCCTAGCACATGCACGGTGTTTTGTCCTTGTAAAGATGGTTAGTTACTGTAATTGCAGTAAATATAAGCAGAATAGCAAATATCCTTGGTTCATTGGGAATTCATGAGGAAGATAACACAAGAGAATTGTGTACAATAAAAAATATCTTTATTGTTAAAATTCAGATCCTGGAGCAAATATCATCTATGAAGACAAAATAATATATATTATGAAAACTTTGCCCAAGTTAAAATTACTTTTCTTTCTCCCAAGATTTTGAGTAGTAAAAATATTTTAAAAAACATAGGATTTTGGGACTAGAATCCTCTGTACAAAATAGCAGCTATGCAACTTTTCTTGGAAAAGAGCTCCTGTGGAAAAATATTTTCCCTCCTTTTGTGTTCTATACAATAAAAAGACAGGTATTTATTTTCTCAATGAATACTAGTTCTAATGAATACTTGTGATAATTCTTTCTGCTCCTGGAACCTTATGCAAAGTCTTCAAACTGAGGGAATATTTTACAGGCTAGAAAGCACTGCTTAAGGCAGCCCTGCATATTGGGAGTAATGAAAACCCTCCTTTGTGGCAGTGTAATGGTCTCAATGACTAAGTGCTATCAACTCAGAAACAGATGTGTAAGGGACCTGACATGGCCTAGGACATCAAACACACAGGAGAAGTGAACCCTACTCTTAATGCAAATTCCATGGGGGCTTCATCAACTCTAAGAGCCTCTAAAAACAAGTTGTCTTTTTATTTTTATATCCTGATTACTTTGGTCTAAAATAAAGAGGATCATTTCTCTCGTTCTTACGTACATAAATAAATTGGAACATTCATCCAATTTATCATATTCCAGTCTTAACTAGAAACGGAAGAAAATAGTAGAAGTAATAAAGATGTGAAGCTAGAGTAAAAAGTCTAATAATGTTAATATTTGTAGCTTTAGTACAATATTTTTTCCATCCTTTGAAAATATTGAACTTTTCTGTCACATACAGGTATTAATTTAAAAAACAGCTTTCAAATTATAAATTAGGTTAGCTCTGCTAGTCCTTGACTTCCCCATTGTAGACGAAAAATCTATGATATTAAGAACTTTAAGACTCTTAATTTCAACTAATACAGGTCTAAGAAATCACAGATGAAAAGATATTGAGTACAAGGCTGAAATTTTGTTCTAATCTCTCCCTGAAAGAATAAACTGAGCTAAACTATGCTTGGTCAGCTCTGTATGTTCAGAGTTGCTCCAATGAAATCAGTGTTAAAAATCCAGAGTTATAATGCTATAAACATGAACAGGATTTCTATCCCATGATGATGACAAAGGGTGAAGTTAATTGAAAATGCCTTTAAAAGGTTATTTTTCAGGTAAAGACCTCTACCTTAGGTCAAAGGCTTTTGATCAGTACATTTGCCACAAAGATGCAGGGACCACAGGATACAGGAGGTACAGCAGATTGTCAAGGCAGGCATCTTCTCTTCTCAAAAGAAGAATAACATTAAAAGTTGCATGGATGGTTTCTGGAGCCACCACAGAATCATAGCCACCACACCATTATAGAAACCTGCTCATCATATCAGACATTGTTTTGGTTCTAAGTGTAATATTTTATGCTTATACATTACAACCTATGTCTATACTTCTGCTTCAAAACCTCTGTGCAAATGGACCACAAGTTGGAGAAGGAATTAGTTTTATAATTAGCATTATAATCATAGTCAGGTGAAGTATGATGTTTCATATCTTTCTTAGTAAATCAAATCCAGCTGATATCCTCTAATGCTTCCCCATAGAGATATCTTTTGATATTTCACAATAACAACTGCTTCTGTGGAAACAGGGACTGGGGTTAGAGGATAGCCCGACTTTGGAGAAGGAGGTACATTCAGAGACAGTATAAAGATATAGGAAATACAGAGGTAGAAAACATGAGGGGCTTTTTTTTCCATTTGGGACTTCATCAAACCTTAATTGTAGCCTGTAACTCTTCTTCTCAGTAGGAGACTTCTATAGGAACTCTTTTGCCAGAGGCTCCTGCAAATTCCTATTCAGTGACTCTAAAGCAGAGAGTGACTAGAACCAAAATGAATGCAGATATTCCTGTGGTTTCTGCATAATTTTTTCTAGATTTCTCTGCATCTGCTCAGCTTGTGGCCAGGATCAGTAATCCCTTTTCTGAGGACAAGCGACAATAAAGAGAAATCTGAAGTGAGGCTCAGAAGAAAGCTTCCAAAATCTCTTAACTAGAACCTTCTCTCACTATTTTTGTACCAGAAAAATGAGATTTGCATGCATAATTTTATCCACTGTATTCCAATTCCTACTCCTTAAAACAAGGAGTTTCTCCCTTATTTTAGATGTCTTGCCTTTTCCTATTTCTTCACTCCTGTAGCAGAATGCATCTTTTTGTACAACAGAAAGCAGAAATATCTTTGTGAAATGCAGAAACAATCCTTTTGCTAAGCCCCACTGAGCAATGGTTAGCACCTACTTTTTGGCCTAGAGCAAAACAAGCCAGAAAAGGGAATTTTATTTTATCACATATCATAGGCAATTAAATGGATTTCTGTGCTATTGACTTCAGAGTGAAATTTTAACACCCTAGAACTGCTGGTATAATGAAAACTCCATTTGATGTCCATCTCTGCCCCTGTTCCCTGCTTACTGTCCTCTCTGAAACCAGACAGAAAGGCAGCATGGAGACATATTTGCCAACAGACCTTTCTGCTGGCACCTGTCTGACTGCCTCCTTTGTACCAAAAGTTATGGTTCTGTGGCTGCAGAACACCTTGATTTTTCATGTTTTTTTCAGCAGAAGCCATTCCTTTCATTTAGCTTTTCTCTAACCTGATAAATTGTCTGTAGCCAGCAACATTTCTTGCACAACCTTTCACAAGGTGTGAAATGGTAATAAGAAAATGAGAAAGACTATGGACTAGCATGAGATGAACTGTCACTGTAACCAATTTCTTTGCAGCATCAGCATGACAACTTGCTCCACGCTGGTTGCAATGGGAATGATGCCACTTTGTCTCTTTATTTACACCAAAATGTGGACTGATGCTGATGCAATTGTACTCCCCTATAACAGCATTGGTGAGTCCAGTGAAACAGCACTTTCTCTTCTGTCTATCCTCCATTCAGGGCAACCTATACCATCATCCTGCAGTCAGGAAGAAATCACCTAAGATTTTTAAAAATATTTCTCTTTCTACTTTTTAATAACCTCCATGGGCATTAGGACCCCCCATGAAAAATCACTTCATATCATCCACAGCTCTGCCAAAGAAAGACTTGAAGCCGTTATAAATGTTGTACAGATAATTATGACAAGAGTGTGCTTGTTTTTCCTTCTGAATGGCTTTGAGACCTACATGGTAGTGGGATAAGAATATAGAATAATTCAGATAGGAATAGCTGCTTCTTCTGGATGAAAGTGTTTATAACAGCTTTAAGACACAATCCTGCAAAGTGCTAAATGCTGAGGCCATAATCTGGCAAAATACTTAAGCACACGTGGATAATTAAGCAAGTGATTAAAGCTGCTGAGTCTCTGAAAAGCTGCAATCTACACTGCCAGGAGTGGCTTCATTTGACTTCCTGTCAAAAATCTCATTCAGCTACAAAGAGAAAATAGTTAAAGTATTTAGAAATACATGCTCCAGTGCTTTGCAGAGCTGTGGCCCTAGTGCTTATCAAGTGCAGTTCCTTGTTGTGCTAATCTTAAAAGCCAGCAGAATCACTTTCACATTCTTCAACTTCACTTCCCATTGTCCTAGGGGAAAAACAAAAATCCAATACGTTGCTTGTGCTTTCAAAATAAATACTGGAGGGGGAAGGCCAGAACAAAAGAAGCTCTAAACTGGTTGCTGACATGGTACAGTAGCGAAACACCTGCAGACAAAATGAACATTTAATATAGCTGCTCACATCACAGGATAGTGATGATTAGCACACTCAGATTTCTGTCTGCTTTTCTGATGCAGGTGAATGAGCATGTAGCTCAGCAGAATGGCAATTACTTCAACAGGCTGCCAAAGATAATAGAGTCTATAGAAAAGCAAATAGGCAGGTGTGGGTAGAGTGTGCATGAGTGCTCCAGGGTGTGCACACCAGAAACATCCCCTGAAAGGCTGCTCCAGGCCCACAGTCACACATCATGGTGTCTGTCCTATGGTAAGCTCTTGCACCATGCAGAGTCTTGACTTCTCTTTTCTTTTTTTACAGGACTTTCTCTGGTAGCTCTTGTAGTTCCTGTTTCAGTGGGAGTATTTGTCAACCACAAGTGGCCTAGTAAAGCGAAAATCATACTTAAGGTAGGATATATAAGGATGAAGTATAAGCAATTATGGACAAATTATGGAATCAGTGGGACCACTGAAGCAGTACATTGCTATTCATAGTATTAGTACTTGACTTCATAAGACCTGGAAAGTTTTCTCAGAAAATAAATGAGGTGCTGTGGAAATGTATTGCTTTTCCCCTGCACAAACATGCATGAGTTGCATGCATTATTAGCAACCATCATTATCTAAAGAACCTACTTTTGTCTTTGGCTGCAACTATGTTAGTAACTCAGTTCAGTATATAATGTAAACTGAAATTGGAAGGAATATCATTCAGGTGAACAGAAAGCAGTTTTTTCTCTGTAAAACAATAAAAAATAAAATAATTCTGGATCAAAATGCCTTTCTCTTTTTAAGAGAGTTTTCTAATTTTTTTGTGAGCCATTTTTTGAGTGTGAAGCCAATTTTTATTAAAAAATAATAAACATAAAATACTCCAACTCTTATATAAACCTTAGAGACTATTCACGAAATACAGGATGCCATCTTTGCAAGATGGTTTCAGTTACATCAAAAATATGGGAATTTTGGCAAAAACTGTTCTCATCAAAATAATAATAATAATTCAGCCACATCTAGGGTGACAGCAAATTAATTATTCTGTACATTTGGTTTAGGTTTAAAGAGATTTTCTTATGTGCTGAGAATTCTTGGCCTTTGCTAATCAGTCTTAGTTATTATATATTATCTAAATATCTATTATATATTATCTAAATATATTATCTAAATTTTCTTAAAGAAAACTAGTCTGGTCACATGTTTTTCTACCTATATTTGTTATCACTTCTTTGCTATTGGCTCAGACAGCATAGAGCACAAGTAAGGTCTTTTTAAGTCAATTCATTTTCATTAAACTGCTAGCTTATCACATTGGATTTTGAAATGCATTCACATCTTACTATTTCTCTTTAATCAGTTGAGGGGAAAGCACGGACTTGTACTCGCATGTGAAGAAACTCTACGTGATCTCTCAGCAAAACCCCATTTCATTCCTTCTTACTGAGTGGGTGAGCAGCCCACAGCCTTGAGAGTTTTCTTTGTGTAGGACAATGAAGCACCAAGTGAAGATTGAGCCATAGCTGTCAGATTAAGGCCTATATAGTGAGAAATTCAGACAAGAGAACAAAGACAGTGTACCAGGTGAAAGAAGAGCTTGTCATGGCCAGACCATGTTTCTTCTTCCGAAGTGCATGTGGTTAATAGCTCAGCCAAACAAAAGCACTTGTTCACTCAGTGCTCTTAAAAATACTTCAGCCAAAGACTGATGAAACCACTTCAATGGCAATACGTGTTTTAGCTGAGAAATAGATCCTCGTAAGCTTAGACTAAGAAGTGTGTCTCTGAGATCCCTGGCAACATAGCCTATAATGACAGACCTTCCACTTGGGTATTGAAAAGAGAGTGAGCTATAACTTTTTTCGGCAAGCAGTGGTAAAGGTCTCAGTACATTCAGTCTCAAGAAATAAGATCAACTACAGTGCTTAGGTCTATGTAAAAGGGCTATATAAGCTCATAACCAGTTTTCAAGCATGAATTTTTAGCCTCATTAAAGATTTACCCCTGCACTTGGCAAATAATTTCCTAGCGCTAGCTCACTAGCAATCTAGTGTCTAATTAGCACACACCGTACTAAGCCTCAGAGTGATTCACCAAGGCGGGGAGGAAAATGTAGTATTCTACCTACTAGGCTGTCAGTTTCTCAACAACTCTGGGGAAATTTTTCTAATGTGTGCACCATTCCTCACTCATATCAAACCTGTGAAATTACTTTTAATCTCCAGCCCTAAGTACGATTATAGTCAATGCTTCAAAAGACTAATTTTACAGATATCTGCTATAGAAACATATTACAGCTGTGTCTTGATCTAGAGCTGTAGTCACTCCTTGAAGTACATCATACATCTCCTGTTTGTTAAATTGGCAACTATCTCATCTCTCTGCCTGCTTTGAATTGCTGTAAACACTAGGTTTTGTGTTTAACGTGACATTTCAGTGACTCATGTTTGACACCATGATTTTTGCCATTAAATTTCCTTGACATGTCATTTGTGCGGTACTGTGTGATTCTGTGATTCTGACCCAGTCCCTCTTATTTTGCTTCACAGGTAGGTTCCATTGTGGGAGCAGTGCTCATTGTGCTCATTGCTGTGGTTGGGGGAATACTCTACAAAGGCTCCTGGATTATCACACCAAAATTATGGATCATTGGCACCATATTTCCAGCAGCTGGATATACTCTAGGATTCTTTCTGGCTCGTCTAGCTGGTCTGTCCTGGAACAGGTAATGCATAGTCTTTTTTCAACTGTGTAAAAAGATTTTATTCAGGGATTAATCAATGCTGAGAATGCTCTCTAAACATTAGTTAGGTTACAGAGTCACTCATTCACTGTCTGCTTTTTGTGATACTAAGTGCAGACAAAACTTTTCTCGTGCACATTTATTTACGGATTCTGACTATAACATTCCCTCCAACCCTTCATATGTGTTCCCTTTGTGTGCCAAGTCTTGCACTTCAAGCAAGTGAAACAGACCTGACTTGTAAGTGGTTTGGAAACTGCAGTAAAACCTCTGATGTAGATGCAGCAGTCTACAATTTAGAACACCATTGCAAGAGAGAGAGACAGTGAGTGCCACATATGTGCCTTGAAAGTGGTTCACAGTCTTCTACAGCTGCTGAACTACCAATAATTGGTGGTACTGGCCATAGGTGGAGTGTTTTGCTGACTATGTCAGCTGAAGGAAACAATTTTCTTAGTTATCCTTTACATTTTTTGCCTATCCAGATTAGTAAAAAGCATTGGATCCACTAGATGCTATTTCCCAACTGTCTTTGTATTATTCCCTTTAGGTGTCGTACAGTGTCTCTGGAAACAGGCATGCAAAACACTCAGCTATGTTCCACTATAGTACAACTCTCATTCACTCCCGAACAACTTGAACTGATGTTTACTTTCCCACTCATCTACAGCATTTTCCAGCTGTTGTTTGCACTACTAATTTTAGGAGGTAAAGTATAGTAATTTTATATTATAGCACTATAATTATCATTATTATTACCAGTTTAACTTTTCATGTATATTGAGAAAACAAGAAGGGATAAAAATAATCAAATGGATTTCAAAATCAAATCATAGCTTTAAAAAGACTTTCTGGAGGTTTTGAAATGCTTTAGCAATATAAAGAAAGAAATGTTGCATGAATATATATTACTACAGCATCTTTTTCAGGTATTTTTTATAATTCTTTTATTTAATACTGTCCATATATTGATCCTCAGGCTACCGTCTTTACAGAAGACACCACGTCAAAACAAAGACAGATGTTGAGAAAACAGCGCAAAAAGAGGATATAAAATCAGAAGCTAAAATAAATGGAGGATTTGTGTCAGATGAGATGAAATAGACAATTACGTCTGCTTCCACCAGCTGTGAAAATAAAGAATATATGGTTATTTAAAACTTTTTTTTCACATGCTGATTTTTCATGGTAATATTAAACAAAAGAAGAAGTTCTACTGACATTCTACAACAAGACTTTTAAATTATTTACTTAAGAAATATCTATTTTGATTTTTAACATGCCACAGTCATAGAATGTGGTTTTCAGGCTAATTTCCCAAATTATGGATTATTTTACATTTTATTATTATGGATTATTTAACAAAAAGAAGAATAAAGATGGGCTATTGCTAAAAAGAAGCAGATATCTGCAATACCCGCTCCAGCCCATGATCCTGCAAATCCATCTACTAATCTCAGCCCCACATAAAACAAAAAGAAATCTTGTGAAAGTGTCTGAGCAGGAACAAGAGTTGATATGGAAGATCTGGTAAGGCTGAATATGAATCAAGCATGAAATTGGACCAAGACAATAAAAGAAATAAAAGTTTCATTTAGGTCAGTCTGGGCAGACTAAAGCACTGTATTAATTGCTTGAAGCATTAATTTATTCTAAAGCTACAATTTTAGCAAGTGCAAGGCACCTTATGACTCCATTATTTTTCCCAAAGTAATAGAAAGTAACAGAATGTAGCAGTCTTACATCTTCGGTCTGGGTCTTTTAGGTGCTGGAAACAGGAACAGAGAGGCAAAGGTGAGGCCTTAAGGCTCGAGCAATTTTAGTGACAGCAGTGACAGCTGCATACAAAGGAGCAAGCAGAGGTTCTGGAAGTGTAAGAAATTATCAGCTTCTGCACTGAAAGGAAAGCATTTGAAAATGGAACAAAAAATATCCCTGATTCATCCAGGACTTCTTCCACCAACCTTAACATGAGACAGCAGTGCTTGGAAAGAGTTATATATTTTTTGTTATTTTATGAGCTAAATAAATTTGAACCTGTCAGATGTCTATGATATGTAGACGTTGGTATAGTTGACACTTTTAAGATTTTATTTACATCAACCACAAATAGAAATAATTGGATATGCCCATATATTATATATTGTTTGTTTCTGAAAATTCAAGAGTTCATGTGGAAATCTCTCCTAATTTTGTGGAGAAAATAAGTACAATTCTAAGAGAAACAGTGCAGTAAACTCCTTGCAGCTGTAATTTTTTAAGGAAACATTCAGTAACATTGGTCCTGTAGCTGTTATGTAAAGAAAATATCCAGAGAACTTCAGATAAATGAGTGAGAGGTTGGCTGACCAAAAAATTCAAGAGTGAACCAACTATCAGCACATGGAAACAATACACCTTTCTGTCATATTCAAGTGGACCTTCCAAGGTATGGTGAATTAATGTGGCAGGTTTTTTACAAACACAACTGAAATTGTGGAATTTAAGTTCCCAACATGCAGCTTTCCACTGCTGCAGAAACATGCCCAGTACTAAACAAAGAATAAATTATTGTTGTCTACCATATGTTAGGGAAAGGGTCTCAAAATGTTCCTGAGTTCTGTGAAGTTTGAAGCTGCTTTACTTTTGGCAGGGAGATCAGAATGATCATAACTTCCAAGGAAGAGTTCAACGCTGAGTAGGTGTTAGTACACAACAAGGTGTTCTGTGTTTTATAGAACAAAGATTAAACAAAACAATGTGGCACAGACTGTTATGGAGAAATCATAAATTGTGAAATAACACATTCATCAAGAAAAGGATAAGCTGTTATTTGTAACATCTGTACTAAAATGGTTATTGTCTCGCTCCTGCACCCATCAAAAAATGGACAGTGGAACTTAGTTAGGATCATGTCTTTCTTAAACACAAAGCTGCTACTCTTCCCCCATGCTTGCTGAATTTCAATGTTTCTGTGTATGTTTCAAGCAGATCTTGAAAATGTATTGAAGAATAATAGTTTGTCCTGCTTATACTCTGTGTGTGTGTCTGTGTGTCTGTGTGTGTATTTAACCCAACTGTATAAACATTGAACTAAATAAAGTGAGAAACTGTTTATAATTTTGCCCACTGGAGTAATTTAAGGTGAAAAGAGTTGAGACCGAAACCAAACATGCAGACAGAGTTTATAGCTTTGAGATGTAACAAAAACATCTCATGTTATGGGTCAAATGGATATGTTTAATAATCCTAGAACCATAGAATGGTTTGGGTTGGAAGGGACCTGGAAATGTCTTGTAGTCCAACCTTCCTGCAATGAGCAGGGACATCTTCAACTAGATCAGATTGCTCAGAGCTCCATCCTTCCTGATCTTGAATGTTTTCTTCTAAACCTCCAGCTGTAGAAGTGAAGTCTGGACAACACCAGTATCAGATCATTTGTGGAGTTGGGGTGTGCTATCTCACAGTAGCGTAGGAAACCATTGGGGAAGATTTGTCCTCTCTCCAGAGGTGTCCAAAAAGATGTTTGGGTATCTATAGACCTATAAATGCAGGGATATGGGCTGTTCAGTTGCAGGGGTCTGGTGGCCTCCAACCTTGCAGTTATCGTCAAAATACTGATATTGTCAAAAGGAAAATCCTGGACTGCTGAGATCAGCTTGTTTAACCTGCTCAGCGTCAACTCCTCACATTCCATAGTATGAAAATCCTTTCAATGAAAGGCAGTATCACTGAGTCACCACTGCTTTTTAAGCAATCTTCTATGCATGGAAACAACATGTGGATGGGACATTGCAGCTTGTACAACTTAAAAGCATCATCCAGCATTGTTCAGGCTAATAAATGCCCATTTTAATTAACTCTTACATGTACTGGCAATCAGGAATTTTCCAGTCCTAAGAAGTTGTACAGGTTCTAGGCTACCACTGCAAGTTCACTTTTAGATAGTCATTCATGTCCGGAGTGCATGGGTAGTCCATGACTTTGCTGCAGTGCTGCTTCTCAAGCTATTGCAGTCAAAATGAGATGAAGCATGTCTAAGGACAGACACCCTAAAAGTTGAAATGACAGTTGAATTAACACCTCACTCATCCCAAGGTCTGTAGTATAAGGCCTACCAAGATGCAAAAATCACACTTGCCAAGCCAATCTTTAGCCATAAATCTGGATATAAAGATGCATTCTCTGGTCAGCGAAGAGGAGACACAACACCACAGAGTTAATCATGCCCACCATCTCAGAATTGTCCATCTCTATAAAGTAGATTTAGATGGCCTGACTTAGATCAAATATCTAATTTTTTTGTCTCAGAAAGAGAAAAAAAGAAAGTTGAAATTATTACCTTTTTTTATATTGCTTTCTGTTTCTGCATAAGGTGTCTGAGCATCCAGAGATGCACAATCTGTCTCCTTTAACCAGGAAGATAGGCTTCATAGTTGAGAAAATAAAAACTAGACAAGAAAAAAGACTGTATGGTGATTCTAACCTTCTATTATATAACTTCTAATATAACTAATTTCTTATCTGACTTAAAGGCAGGTAGAAGAACTGATTCAGTCATGTAGTGTGCTGTGTTAGTCAGAAGTGTAATTTGGGTAGAATTAATGAGCAAATTGATTTGCCATTTACATTAAATGAGTTTCTTGTTTCAAATTGTCATGGTTTAATGTAGTTTAGATTTTAGTTAAGGAAAAAGTCCACAAGCTACTTTAGTGATTCCCTGTAAGGACCTTGGCAGCTTCCTTCGGACCTAATGGAACCAAACAAGCTGGCGAGTTGTGAATACTGACAACCTGTTAAACCACTTAAGAGAGCTGAATGCACCTTTGTGAAATCACATTTAAAGATGAAAAAGCCCTGGGAAAAGCTCTCTTGCTTCCTACCTTTGAACAGGTAACTGGACACTGGCTGAGCCAGGTCCCACTCCACCGCGCAGTCCACACAGACTGCGGGCAACATCCGTACTGAAACAAGCAGATGTTAAAGTAGCTGTGACTCAATGAGAAGCTTGAAGAGAGAGAATAGAGAGATGAGAAACCTTGCCCCAGGGACAGAAGAAGAAAACCTCTGTTCCCAGAGATAAAAGAAGTTCTATACTAGAACAGCTCATCCTTAAAATTGCACCCCAATAAGCTGAAATGACCCATGGTGGTAGTTGTGGGAAGACTATCAAACCGTGGGAGAGACTTCACAATTGCAGATTTCTAGGCGGTTGCTATTTGTGAAAATTAAAATCACGGGAGAACTTTTTCTTGTGGAAAAGTCTCCATGATGGGGCAGGAGAGAACCCTCTCCTTAAGTGAACTGAAAAAAAGGTTATTTTAGAAGTGGTAAACTGACTGAAAATACCAAATATTGTCTCTTTACACTGTCAGAGGGAAAAGAAAGTTGGGGGCAGGAGAATTGTTCTGAAGGTCTATTCTGATTTCTTATTATTTTTCTTTTAGTTCCATTAATAAAGTTTTTATATACCCTTCAAAGTTTTGAGCCTGCTTTGCTCTCATCCTAATCCATATCTCACAGCAGTGGGTGCATTGGCATTTGGCCAGCGCTAGACCCACTACATTAATTGGTGCATTGGACAGGAAACACGGACTGGCAAACCAAAACTGCTACACTTAATTGGTGTTTCTGCCCAGCTGAAATGAAACTGCCACACAAACTAGTAAGGTTTTGATGTTCAAAACCTTCTTTTTTAATATCTGCCAGTCAGTATAACTTTTTTCAGCCACGGAAAAGAGAAATGAGCTTTTTTTTTTTGTGGTCCATCCTATTAGCATTCTGTACACTTGATGCAAATCTAAAAGAATAATCGTTATTCCTGAGTTCCCAGGGTACAGACCTTCACTTCTTGGTATCTGACCAGAATCTGCTCTCCACAGATTAATTGTCGCTTGCTTACATCCAAAATTAAAGGAAATATAGTGTAACAGTTCCATAACCCAATGGTAACCAACCGGGCCTGACTGTATCTTTCAAGCCAGAACTGAAGGACAGTAGAAGTAAATTTCTGCTTCTATCTTGTAAGAAATATTTATTCTGCTCCCAAACATCTCAGTTAAACTGAACACTAAATTAACTTAAAATATCAAATGTAAAAATAACTTTTACTTGCCAAGATACTTGCCAGTCTTCAAACGGGAATTGCAGAATATGGATAATTGAAGATTCTGAAGAAGTGCTAATTTGTTTTCATTAATAGATATGTGCTGTGTAATTATATTACCCTGTCCCTCTAATTTCCATTAAATTTAGCCATCTACAAGTAAGTTTCCAGCATCAGCCTTTCCTCCTTCCCTAGAAAGAAGCAGTCAGTACTGTCAGTAGTAAGAAATAGATATCTCTGGAGGGCAAACCATCCCACTCTTCAGACATCTGATTTAGGACAGGGAGAATTCTGGAAGGAGACAAAGACATTGTGCAGAATCAAGCATGAAATTCAGTTGCCTGAACACAGGACCTAGTGCAATGTGAGGTGCCCTGGGTTGTCCTGCCTGGATTTCCACTGCCTGTCCAGGAAGTCACAAGTATTCTGTAAGCCCTGTAAGTCCTGCAGCAACTAAAACAGCACCACACACTTGTTT
Organism: Molothrus ater; assembly: GCF_012460135.2. NCBI lineage: Eukaryota > Metazoa > Chordata > Aves > Passeriformes > Icteridae > Molothrus > Molothrus ater. The sequence continues at coordinate 38,074,748 of NC_050479.2, forward strand.
AATCAGCCTAATCCTCCTTGTGACTTGAAATTCATCCTTATTTGCAGGGTTTCCCATGATATATATGAATTCTTCCAGTCAGATGAAAGGTCAGCACTTCACATAGCATAATTGCAAGGCCATAAGAAGACCCTTGTGATATATTGTAAAATATCTCAGAATTTACAAAAACAAACAACAAAAGTGTTACTTTCAGCTGCCTCTAAGAACTGACCAAAAGTATATTTCCTCAGGAGATTTCTCCCAGCCTTGCATCTCCCCCTAGAATTACACGGACTTGGAAAGGTCTAGAAATAAAATTCAGTCGGGACATTCTAAACTATGTCTATGTAAACAAAGAGCATAAAAAAAGTATTAGTGATATATCTACTTGCTCATAATGGACTTAATGTAAAATGATTCAATCAATTACCAGTTTCTCTCAAAAGATCATAAATCAGTCTACTACCTTAGTAGTAGTAGTAGTAGTAGTAAGTTGGATTTAGGAGAACATGAAGCTTTAGAAATATTAAATTGAAAGAAAGGACATCCATCATCTTTTGGACTTCAATTATTTGGGAATTCAACCATGGGGAATGAAGTTTTGCCTTTCTAAGCACCAGCTAAGAAATCTTTTGCAATCACAGCAAATACTTTAAAATTCCAAAGAAAGGGAAGGGAAAGCTCAACACTGAAGAAACCTCTTGTTGGCTGCAGCAGGGAGTGGATCAGCTGCTTTAAGTGGTTCACTTCCTGCTTACTACATATCCTAGATACTGTTATGAAAAGGTTTCTGTTCCAGGCAAACAGAACCCAGTTAATTTCCCTTAGAGCACACAAGGCTCGTGCACTGTTTCTCATTCACTGCTATTGTTCCTGGCTAAGAAAAATATTAGCAATTACACACCCAGTGTTTCTACTCACACAAATTTAACATTGCTTGATATCTTATAGATGTAACTTAATTGCTTCAGATATACTGATTAGGTCTGCTGATCAGGTATCATTAAGGTAATTTGATACATTCTTTCAAATATGACTGGAGACCTTCTGTCTCCTTCGTCTGCAGTGAGTTCAAGTATTACTCATTTGGGAGATTTCATCACAGTTTTAAATATGCTTTCCCCCATCTGAATTCAAACTAGAAGTGAGGAGGTCATATTGAGATGGTAAGGCCCTGATTAAATAATTTGATGGTACAATTAATTTCCCACAAGTGGAATTAACTGCAGGGGATTAATGAAAATGTCAGGGTTACAGGTTGTGCTGGTGATGTGTTTCTAATGTCAGTAGTAAATCTGCTGTAGGTAAAGCACAAATTCTTTTCACAAAAAGCTTTTTCTTTAAAAATATACCTTGAACTCATAAAATAAACCACAGCTAGTGTGGAACAATTTTCCATAAAAGTGCACCAACTGAGGAAACAGACAAAACATACAGCTTGCCTAGAAGAACACATATTTCAGGTTTAAGATATCCAATGATTGCTAAAAAAAAAAAAAAGATTAAATTGAAGCACAGTATCTAAAAAATGGGCTTAAGTAAAAGGTGAAAAAAAGACTGATTTATGGACCATAAATTCATTGCTAGCAATTTAATATGATGCTCAAGGTAAAGATCATAAGATAGTCTTTAATAATCGTTTGCTGGAACCTGCAGAAATATGTGCTCATACCTCTTACACTCTTTTCTAAAGCACCCACTTGTGTCATTGCCAAGTTAACTGAAGATCTGAGGTTCTTGAGTTTGTTTGTACAGTCATCTCCAGTAAACATTAAATCCAAGGAAAAGCATAAGCTGCTTTCAAATATTTTGCCTGTTGAAAGGGAAATAACATCTAACGAGAAGGACAGAACAGTCTACACTAAAATGAACAATGCAATGATGGGGGAAAGGAGAAAATTCAGGTAAAATTATTTTGTGAAGACATACCTAGCAGTCTACAGAGGAACCAGTCATCACATAGATAACTTTCTCTCTATTCTGCATCACTTCACGTGTTCTGTTGTATTTTTCAGAAATCTTCCAGAGAAACTATTACATACACAAATTAACACCTTCCACAGTCAGAAAATATAAAACAGCCAGACTGTTTACAATATCAAAATCACAAAGGATATTTGGATATCCACTGGAATATGGTCAGACTAGTTTGCAATTGAAGAGAACATATCCTCTTCGAGGTCTTTGCAGTCACCCGGGAACACAATGGTGCTACAAAATGTGTAGAGGGTTCAGCTGCGTGAGGTGAGGAATCAGGGATGGCTGGGAGAGGAATCTGTTCAGGCAGTGGTGAGCAGAGAGCACTATTCTACCCCTTGTGTCCCAGCCAGCCGGGCTACACCAGCTGTACTTGTACCATCCATGTAGGCAGTGGAGAAGGATAAAGCAGTCACACTCTCTGTGCTTACTTTTATCCACTTGGTTCCCTAAAGACCAGACAGCAAGCTGCTACTCAGGCTTGTATGAGCAAGAGAATAGCCTGGGCTCAGGCACAAATCCAAGCTAACCTGACAGTAGAGATGAAAGTTTAGGCTATCCCTTTTCTAGTAAATAAACTGGGGAGCAGTCTCTGAGCCCAAAGCCAAGCAACATCATCTCATTCACATGCACAAAGCTCTGCTCTCTTCCTCCACGACCAGGAAAAACACATTTCTGACTCCCTTCTGGGAACATTCAGCTTCATCAGCCCTAGCCTGGCACCACTCAAGAGTGCCAGGTCACAAGAGCTGAAGCTGTGCCAGGAAGGGTGCAAACAGTCATGAGAAAGCCCTCAAGCCCATGCCCTCCTCTTGGCTTATTTACTGATGTCCATACCCATTTTTTGTTTTTAAACACTCAAAATTGTCTGGCTTTAGAGGGGCCAGAGAATTCAGGGTAAAGACCATGTATTTTCCCCTATTGTTTCCATATAGAGTTCTGGCAGCTCTGATTCATGATGAGTTGTTAATGATAAATTAATCTTTAACTAAGTAGATATTTCAGTTAGAGTATTTTCTGCTTCTGTGGAAGAGAGCCTCCATTTATACAAAGAAATGAACATGTTCATTCCAAAAGAATACTATATCTTTGATGTAGTGTTGGGTTGTGGTTTTTTTTACAGTTTAGTCATGGTGCCATTTACGCTGCACTTTGAACATTATATATTTTTATTGTTAAATAAATTAATGGCTATGAGACGGAATGAAAGTGATCCCTGGAATTAAGTTCTCAAAAAGTTCTCTCCATTTTTACTGTGTTATGAAGGCTAATTGCATTGCATGAGCTATTTATGTTTAACTGCAGAGAACTACAGGGCCAGGTTCAGTGATGAAGTGCTGTCTTTAGGCAGGTTTTTCAAAAAATCTTTGACTCACATGTCTACGTTGATATTTACTCCTGCATGTGCAGTAAGTTGACCCCAGCAAGCAACTAAGTTCCATGCAGCTCCTTGCTCACTTTCCCCCTCTTAGTGGAATGGGGGGGAGAATGGAAAAAAGGTAAAACTTTTGAGCTAAGAAGAGTTTAATAATTCAAATACAGCATATTAATAATAATGCTAATAATCATTATTATTATTTTGTTTTATTTTCATTATTACTGTAATGAAAATGTGAGGGAGAGAGAGAGAGGTGAATAAAACTCGAGCAAAACAATTGATGCTCCACATAATTCTCACCATCCACTGGCTGATGCCCAGCCCGTCCCTGAGCAGTGATCATCCCCTCCCAGCCAACTCTCCCCAGTTCATATACTGAGTGGGATATTCTATTGTATGAAATATTCATTTGCCTGGTTTGGGCCAGCTATATCAGCCTCTCTCCCCTCCCTCCCTCCCAGCTTCTTGTGCATCTCCTCAATGGCACAGCACAGGAAACTGAAAAGTCCTTGACCCAGGGCAAGAACTACTTAGCAACAACTGAAACATCAGTGTGTTAACAATGTTATACTAAATCCAAAACACAGCATTGTACCAGCTCCTAGGAAGAAAATTAACTCTTTCCCAGACAAAACCAGGACAACATTATAAGAAAGGACACTCTTGACAGTGGAGTTGGAAGATTAGTGCTGTGAGACTACTCAGTCAGATACATGAATACCATTGCAAAAGTGGAAGACTGTTTGTTGCACTTAATGTTAAACTCTTCAGAAAAGGTACCTGAATTCCAGAGACATATTACAGTTTTATCTAGGAATTCCTCAGGCAGTTAAGTCATACAAGCATTCAGACTCTGAAAGTGCTTATAGCATCATTCAGGTCAGAAACAAGTTTGCCCCAAAGCCTAGCAAGGACCTGGAAATGAGGACTTCCCTCCCCAGTTTCTCCTCAGGGTTTCAGTCTCAGTCATGTTCTTAGGAAACCTACTTGAGTCCCAGAGCAACAGGGTGTTTCTGCTATTTTTTTACATGCAGTTGTTGTTGATGACATCTTTCCTACTTCCTTGTCCTCCTTCTCTCAGTGTACATCAGCCAAATCACCTTTGCTTTGGAAGAGTAGCAGGGGCAGAGGGAGAGAGTTCCATTTCCTCGTCCACCTAAGGAGATTTAAATCACATTTCTCAATTCTCTAAAGAATGTTCAACCATTTAATTTTTTTTTTGTTATACTTGTGCTGAGCATATATCAACGCCCTTAGCACAGAGCCTTTGAGCCAAGCCTTGTAGTTCTGCTCTCAACTGGCTTCCACTGTGTGCCTTCTGAGGGACTGTGAATTCTCAAAGCAGAAGTCCTCTGTTCCTAGCAGCATGGAAACTTTCCCTAGGGTTAGTACAACTGCTTACATTCCTAAAAATGATGGAAGAGCACACAGAATAGTGTGTAGGCACCCAGGGGAATGTACAGATCACCATATGGTACTGCTCCCATACTCTATCACACTGAGAAAGCAGCCTATGCAGATTTTGATTTATTCACAAAATTTGATAAGGAGGCTTTTGTTGAGGCCTATGTTTTATCCCCTTAGAAGAGAACAATAATGCTAATGGTGCAGTAACACAGGACTGCAAGATGCCTGAGAGATAGGATAGAAACCAGCCCCTGACTCTGGGGCTCCCCTCCAGAGAGCCTCTTCAGCCAGAGGGAAAGTAGCCATGAGCACAGCTCAGCTGGTGGACTGTAGGAGAATGACCAACACAGCTGCATCCCAGAGCTATGTGTGTCACCAGCAACCCGCGTCAGGCACGGCACCTCAACTCCTTACACACTCCAGTCCATGGGAGGAGAGTATCCCATGCACAAGGGAATGTTGCTAAATGACAGGGTGGCCAGGAAGAAAGCCTGCACACAGGGCTGCAGTTCATGCCCACTGCTAGTTGTTTTTGCAGTACTTGCCAGTATTGGCAAAGGTCAGCCCCCAGCACTGCGGGCTTGAATCAGGCCCTTGACCTCTGCCCTAATGGTATGTACATACATATAGTGAGACAATCTTCCTCCTGTCTGTGTGGAGGTACCTGGGCCTCCATCTGAGATGTGCCTAAGCATGTGCCAGACCCATCACAGATAGCTCTGGTCTCCTCAGGAGATAAATCTTCCATCCAGAAAGGCACTGTTGTACACACCAGCTCTTTGTCAGCAATTGATAGATAATAGCATGTATTGCATGGCAGTAAACAACAAAGGATAAATCTAGACACAGCCAGAGAGGTGCAGAGAACACCTCTGTCATAAAAAAAAAAATTATCTGGTCCAGAAATACACATATCAGTATATCAATATATCAGTAGGTATAAGCATAGAGGGCAATATAAGGAGAGAAAAGAAATGAGGATGACAGATATCAGTAGAAGTGTGAGAAGCTGAACAACTAGATTAACTACTAACTGATGGAAGTAAAGTCTGAGCAGATAGAAACAGAATGGATATAACACAAGGAAATCCAGGAATGCTGATTGCAACACTGCAATCCAACCAAGAAGCTTTTGACATAAAACTGAAATGAGGGCTCAGAATTAGCAAGAACAGTTTTTAGACAAAAACAGCATGTGAAACCTTTCACATTGACACCAAGAACTGCCAAAGAATTAACATTTTTCAATATTCCTCTTTTTCTCTATGAAAATGTACCTTCAAAATTTATAGATCAAAGCAGATGACGAAGTAACAGCTCCAAGTTTAATATTCCTTCTGTCTTTAACTACATGCTGAATCAAGTAGGGTGTGCCACACACTTTTACCAGTGAGTCTCATCTTTATAGCCTCAGAGATAAAAATGTCTTTTCTTATCAGATAAATTTCAAGAGATATGAGACAAGAGCTCATCTAAAAGATGCACTTTGGATTAGGAAATGAGCAATGGACAACTTCTAAATGTCAAAGAATCAAAATAAAATAATATATTTTCCCCTTCAACCTGTACCCTGGTAATTATACAAAGATCTGTCTATTTTTCTTCTTATAAACAACTGACTGATAGAGATCAGTCAGTTTGTAACTTTCAAGCAGAACTTATTTTTACTGGCTGCAGTATAGGCCCTAACTCCTCAGCCCACTTTAATTTGCCTGGTTCGTTTACATCAGAAAAAGTGAGATCCATGTTAAGCAGTTTCATATAGTGCACTGTTTCACTGAATTTGTGACACAGACTGAGCTTCCACAGAAAAACAGTGTACTGTAGCAAATACAATCTATTTATTCTTAGGAAAAAGCTTAGAAAGCAGCCTAAGCAAATATAAAATATTTTAGCACAATTTTACCATGTGCTCATTAAGTAGTATACTGCTCAATTGGTTTTCTCTTTCCTCCCTAACTCTGATATTAACCTTGTGGAGGCTGATCTGAATTTTGTGTGGAGAAAGGTTTTGCACAGATGATTGGAATTTGGGAATTCAGAGTTTAGACTAATTTTAGATCTCAACACAGACAATTGAAATTCTTTATTGCAGCTTAATCAAGCCCTTGAAATTTTGGCCTAAGTGATAGTGAGTACTCCACCTCTTGAAACACTATACTAAAACTTACTTTCTTTTCAGAACAAGAGTAGATTTTGGCTGCAGAAATTTTGATGTGAATTCCACATTCTATCCTATACCACCAAGGTAAACAACCTCAATAGTCTTTAAAAAACAAGTAACTGTGGAGTTAAACTCATAGGTCATCTCAGACCTGTCACTTGCTATTTCAATTGGGAAACAAATTGCTGCATTTGTTTTTCCTTCCTTCCAACAAGCTTAAATTATTTTGTCTTGTCTCCTATTTTTCATTCAATGTCCTGAAACTAAACTTTTGAAATGATGAGAAATATTGACACAGAAATCAGAAAATGTCACCATTTAACATGACATATGATGGGAGTGGGAAAACTGAGCTTCAGTTTCATTTTGCATAATCAGTTCCTGAGATCAGATGATTTCACTGCCCAGCAAGATGTGCCAGCACAATGTGTTCAAATAAAAAGAAGACCATAAATATTATCTACAGCAAAATGTGTGAAAAAAGATATTGCTTCTTTGCATATCTTGTTCTTGAAAACTGATACTAGAGATATCGGATAGCAAGGTGGAGTATAAATCCAGGCACAAATTGGTTTAATTTTTAGCTCTGTATGGCATAGGTGTAGGGTATGCTGATAGTGTATTGTCAAGATGCACCTGCTTCTACTAAATCATCTTGATTTACCTAACTCAATGAAAACCAACCCAGACAACCCAAGAGGAAACAGATTTTCAATCAGCCTCATGAACATGTCCTTAGCCAGTCTGCCGTGGTGGATGTGAACAAAAGTTCCTTCCACCACTGGCTTTGCCTGCACTGCAAGGTGTCACCCTGCTTGTTCACACAGCCCACGGGCTGATCATCCCACATGGCCAAGAGTCACAGAATCACAGAATCATTTAGGTTGGAAAAGACGTCTAAGATCAAGTCCAACTGTGAACCCAGCAGTGCCAAGTCCACCATTGATTCCTGAAGAGCAGATACATCCCAGGTACCGGGAAAGGTTCTCCTGATTCCTCTTGTGGAAGACACCACTTCCTTAGGCTTAGCTGTAAACAGAACCATAGCCTGGCTATATAATATTAAATTTGTTGTTGTGGAGCCAGTTCTCAGAACAGTGTGAAGAGTGCTGTTCAAACTGTGTATTACGCAGTTACTACCACCAAGAAGATGGATGACATACTCATTCCCTTCTCCTACCACCAATAAATCTATCTTTATCCACCCCAGTTCTTGGGGGCCATTTCACCCCTCTTTGTTTGCTCCCCGTGCATCTCTGTCCATACATCACCTTGAATGGAGAGGTTTTATTGCATGGGCTGGAATGTCATGCCAGATCGGAAGATGGTGCGACACCATGTATATGATGACGTACACATCTCAGAGAAGTCATTTTGTCTTCTTTATATCTAATCTAAATGCTTATACTGCAGGCATTCTTATGACTTATAAGTGTTTAATTATCTTATGTAATATTCTACAAAGATTGCAACACAATGTTTCCATCAGATTCTATTGCCATTTCTTCTGGTTTTGCTGACTCAAATGATGGAAGTCTCCTGGGAGTGTCTTTAATTATGCATGATTTTCAATCTGAAGAAGTTCAATTTCCCATCCCCTGTATGGCAACAGCATTTTAATGCCAAAAATAAATTCCTTTTTTTGTTGAATTCTCTCTTCACTGATACTGATACTTCACAATTGATACTTTTACACAGTAATCCAATACTCTAGTTTAGTGTCTTTCAGGCTTTTATTTACCAAAAGAATCGAGATCTAAACCTTTGTGTACTTTTAACACTACCATCTAGTCTGCATGCATGCATGCCCTGACATATCTACTGCAGAAGCCTTCAGTTGCACACCAGTTGCCCTCTCCATTTTCTTCTTTAATTGCACCCAACCTTGATTGCCTCTCAGAGCAGGTACCTGCTTCTTTTAGAGCAGTGCATGAGCCCTGCACAAGAGTACAAAATATTCAACTCCCAGACTTTGGGGAAATTTACTTGTAGGGTGGCACAGACAACAGGCAAAACCAGGCAGCTGGAACTTAATGCTCTCATGTTGAGCTAAGGCAAAAAGAATGGGAACAGGTCCATTTCCATCCAATTATGTGTTATGTTTGCAGACCTGTCCTTCAGAGATTTTGCTTTTGTCTTTCATGTTAATTGGCCAAAATAGCATGAATCAGATCTGATCAAAAACACTCAGCGTGCACTAAAAGAGGGAAAGTTGAGAGGGGAAGGTCAGTCATGCAAAGGTGTGATACAGTCAGTATGAGCCAAGTTGCTAAAGGGTTAGCCCTTTAAATGGCCAAGTTAAATAAGATACAATTGGTGCTAAGTTAACTTCCAAGAGCTCCCAAGTGTAAGCTTATGAATGCCTGGAGGGACACGTTTGCTTCAATTGTGCTGTATTTAACTTGGCAATTTAAATGGCAAAAGTCCTTTCTAACTTGGCTCTTGATACAAATATCACACCTTTATATGGCTTAACATCTTTTGTAAAGTAGAATTTTTTTTGTTCATGTTAATTAGATATTGCCATATGTGTGTACATAATAGTCAGAAATATAGACACACACTCACATAAAATACATGCATCTATTAGATATCAATGAAAATTCTCATGGGGTAGGTAAAATTTTCCTGCCTCTGGCATGTAACATACACTCAGACTTTTAGTCTCGAGGAAACTGGTTTTCTTAAAACAAGTTCCTAAGGACCCAGATAGTCCAGGGAGAAAGGGAACTGTAATGAAGGCTTGTAGAAAGAGATCCTATCTAATTTGACTTGTTACTTCTATTATCTGGTAATCTGGGGGGGAGGAAGTGGGGAGGGGAGGGAAGTGTCTAATTAGAATTTCAAATGAATCACCAAATAAAGAGAACTGGATTTTACAGTGATATACCTTTTCCTGATATCTCAATTAAAGAGTGATGGGAGTTACTAAAGATTGAATGAGGTCACACTGCAGCGCTAGGGTGGGCATTGTACAGGTGTTCTCATCACAGGAACCAAATTCAAGTGATTAAGGGCTAAAAGGGTGGTGGGATTAAATTCCTTTTTAGTAAATCCTTCCCTAGCATTGACATGACTGAGGCCAGAAGCTCTCTCTTTTTTACTTCATCTCTTAATTTTTACTGTGATGTGCACTGAACCTCCACTCCTATTTGCTGTTTCAGTAACCCAGGTGTTCTTCTCTGGCATAGTGATAAGAAAATAATTGGAGGTAAATTGATCTGTATTGATTTTTCTAGAATGCCAACCTCATTTACCCTCAAATTTTAAACTGTACATTGTTAATCATGTGAGCTTAAATTAAAGCACTTCAACCCTCTGATTTCTAAAGGAGCACTTTTCTCTCCTAACAGTCATCCTTTTCAGATAATACAAATTAAAATTTTTTTTGTTTGTTTTCCTATGCACTGATTTAAATGAAGGAGATACAAGAGAGGAGACATGGATTTACAGGCTGAGAAGGTATGTTTTCTGGGAGAAACAAGATTTGTTTGGGCACCTTTGGTCTGGAAAACATTTGTTGCCATGATGAGCTATTCCCCTGTTATTTGTCATGTTTGAAAGTTAAATTTCACTTCCCCACCTTCTCTCAACAAAAGTATTGAAGTTAGAAGGCAGATTACAGGTTGATGACTCTGCTACAGGCTGTAAAAGAAACTGATTTAAAATGAGATACCTTGTTAGTGCTCCAGTTCTAGTCACTTCTGTTTAATCACTGCATTCTTCAAAATAGGCTAGAAAAGCATCATCTCAAAATGGCTTATTCACTGACATGTTTTAGGGTTGGGGCAGTATTCTTGTACCAGTTCAAAAAGCATGTCATATTTGGGTGATATCACAGCCTACAAACAGTAGACTGGGCAGTTTGGGCTTCTAGTCTTGCTGAAGACATCAAAAGAAAGTAAGCAAATAAATCTGTTAAGACAAGGTACAGGATTTCATTACCTTTCATTGTGTTTTATTGCATTGTCCATATCATCAGTTATAATCCTTGCTATCAGTGGAATGTCCAATTACAGGAAGCTTCAGATACCAATCATTTGTTTAGGTGGGCCATTGCAGTTACCTAATGCACAGTATTTCAAATAGAAACATGTATTTCAAATAGCACATAATATCCCCATTTGATATTTAAGCAGTCATCACTGTTCCAAAACCATAATTCTTTACAAAGCAGCTGATGTGGCAACGTCGTCCGTGATATTTATGCACAGACAAATAGACATTAGGAAAATGGCTTGAAGGACAGTTTAGGAGCTGGGTTCAATTTACTGCTTAGTCAAGTGGTTTTGGGGCAACCTGGCAGGTTATTTAGGACTACACCCAACAAACAAACAACAGGGTTCAGGGACATGAGCATGCCAAGGTCACTGCCTAAACTCCACATGTGACACAGAGGGAGAGGAAGGCAGTAGAAGAGAGATTCACAGCAGCAGTTTCTGGAGCCATGAAGGAAGCAGCAGTTTAGCATAAGACAGTAAGCTTCAAATCAGTGGAAAAATTAACATACCCAAAGTTATTGAAATGAGGAAATAAGACTCTCAGACACAGATATCAGCCTCTTCAAAGTTACGTAATTGGATGTTAATGTACCCTACTTCAAAACATAGCTGAAAGAGGGGATAGTACCACTGCTGCCATTCATCTTTTGCACAATAAGTGAAATAATTTTTCCTGTAGTATTTCTTTCAATTTCATGAAAGCAGTGGAGCAAAAGGAATAAATAACAAACATTCCAAATAGTGCTTTGTGCTTTTCTTTTCTACAGCACAAAATGATAGTGATAATTTATAAATATTCTGCCTTTTTCACTAAGGTTTTGTGTGTAACAATACGTCACAGCTGGGGAACTGTAATTTATGTATTGTGTTTATGAGTGATCCATACTCAATCTTTTTACGACTTAGGGTACTGAATGTTACAATTTAAGATAACATTAAGGCTCTAATTGACTCCTGTGTGGAAAACCAGTAGCATAGGTTTCCTTGAAACTAGCTGAGGAAATTTTACTATATTATATTAACTTAAAACTGCTGAAACTTTATTACTCATATTTCACTTTTTAAAATCTTACTTTAGTTAAAAGTAAGATTAAAAAAAAAAATTCACTATTGAAAAGAATTAGGTATAGAAAGTATTATCTACACTACTGAAGAACTCTAATGAATGTCCCTCATTCATTAAGAACCCCCAAAATTAGTAACACACAGCTTGGGAAACAAGGAGGTAGTAAGAAACAGCAAATTCATAAAACAAAACAAACAAAAAAAAAGTCAGCCTGTGGAGTTTCTTAGGTTTCGTGAATCCAACAATTATTTTTTCTAATCCTCCAAGATTTCTTCTTTTAGGCTAAATTTTCCTCTATGTGATTCAGCAAAAATGGGTAAATGTGAACTCTAGATAGGCAAGCTAAGTTATCTGAAGCTATCTAGAGCTATCTAGAAAAAAAATTAGGTCCTCCTACATGATTTTGCTCTGTCTAGCAGAAAGGGATCATGAACATGGATGGTGCTCTGATCTACTCAATTGAGTAAGAGAGGTGAAATAGAGATGGTTCTTCCTTTTTGACATTCACTTGTCATGAACAGGCAGCCAGACAATACAGATGTATAACTGGTGGGAAGCACAATATTCTCCATAATAATTACTGGACATTGCTTTCATTTATATCAACTACCTCATAAAGCAACCATAGCCTAAGGAATGGTTCTGAAGGGATGCCTTGTTGCATCCCTAAATATCTTCAAGATATGGAAGATGTGTTAAAGCAGAGAGCGGTGCCCTTGTATGTGTCAAATTCAAACACTGGAGATACTTCACATCAAATGGTAACAGCCATGAAGCATGGAGAGAGCCATCTGTTTCCCATACTTGAAAGAGGTGTTGAAAAGAAGGCTTTTTTCTTTTTTCACTTAGCTAAGATTATGATTTTCATGAGGCCAGAGTGCATGCTGAAAACAAGCAAAAACAAGATGCCCTGTCCTTGGAAAGGTGACAATTTGAACTCATATTATTCTAATGTGACTGGAGGAAAAATAATATAGGTAGGTGAGATAAACCTCCTGAGTGCTATAGTTTTATATCAGAAAATTAGGTGTGGGCCCTGTTGTTAATCTCTAGATCCTCACCATCCAGTGTTTGTGGGAAATGTGCAGCTTGGAGCATTGCCATGGTCCTGCGGTGACAGTGAGAGACTGCTGATGCCAGGCCACGAAGGAGTGCTAGAAATAACACCTGCTCTCCTTCAGATGGAGATAACTCTGTGAGAAAACTGTGACAGCTGTTAGAGATATGGGACACAGCTCTGATGGATAAGAGCATTCAGAGGGCAAAATTTGCTCTAGCAGTTCTGAGAGTACTTGATAACTTCCATAGCACAGTATGGCAGGAGATCAAAGGCAAGTATCTTCCAGAAGTCCTTTTCTGTCAACAATGTACTTGGATGGTTTCAGCTTTCTGCAAAGAAACTGAAAATAAAACAGAACCTAAATTATCTGTTCCCATTGCTTGGCAAAGGTCCCCATGAGAGATTCCCATGGATCTCGAGTAAATGTTTGCTCTACCATTCTGCCTCCCTAAAAGAAAGGCATCAAGTCAGCATTGGTGGTATTCTTTTTTTAATATTAGAAATATATGTATATTTTAAAGTATCTTACAAAAATACTCACAAAGAGAGTTAAAAAAAAAAACAAACCAAATGGTTGTTGGGGCAACAGATCTTTTGGGGGCACTTAACACAATTACAATATCAGAGATACTTGTACATAAAAAACAATCCTTGTGCAGCTTACAGGTGGAAAGAAGAAACTTCTTTATGCAGCCATTTCTAGACCTCCATGACCAAGTCAACATGTCATTAGTATCAGTATGTTTCTGTACAGCCACTTTTCCCAGCTTTATGTATAGAGAAAAGTTTGCTGTCTTCAGCAACCCTGAAGACCTTTGTGGCTTCAAAATGAGTAGAGGATAAAGCAGTACTTTCATGAAACATCTTTTCAGTTTCTAAAAGAAAGAACATTTTTCAAGGAATCATACTCTGGCAGTAATGGGAAAACACATTTGCTATTTCCTAAATATTGACAGATCACAGCTTAATGTAAACATCTGTATAGAATACACTGTTAACATCAGCTGGGAAACTTTCCTTTTTTTATCCCCTTTGTAGGAAATTAATATCTAATCTGGTAAACTCTGAGGTTAAGGACATCAGAAAGCATGTTAAACATTAAGCATCTGATGACGTTTGAAAACCATGGTCACTAGTAAAAGCTATAAAAGGATTCCATAAAACCACATTTTAAAGGAAACTTGAGTTGAAGCCAGGTGAAGAAGCGAAGGATCTCATAATTATTGCTTGTTAAAGCAAAGTTTAGTTTCAAAGGAAAAAGAATTATTTAACATTAAGGAATTATATTTTCACACATTTCCTACCTAGTCATTCACTGTCAGGCAGCTTGCAGAGATATTTTCCCCTGTGACTTCCTATGTTCCTGTAAAACACAGGTATTCCTCTGCATGCTATGCAATCACTACCCTAATAGGCTTCAACACAACCATTTTTTCATTGTTTCAGCCACAAAGAAATGAACAATCATACTAAGAAGATGATGGCGGTGTCCTAAGACCACATGGACCATCAGATACCCAAAGCTAAGCCCAAGGCATGGTGGATGAGAGAAGCACACCCTGGGTAGGGTGAGCCTTGAGGCACAGGGCCATGACTCACTGGGCACCACATGTGTGCACCACCCGACAAGACCAATGCAGATGGAGCTACAGAAACTGCAAAATATAATGCTGGCTGTCTACATATCTCTGTAAATATAATACTTGGAATTTATTGCCCAATAAACCCTGACCAAAAGGTTACTATTTGAAGGACAACTTTGCAAAAAGAATACCTGCATCAGATACAAGTTTTCTTTTCAGTATTTTCTTCTTGTTTATATTGCAGGATTTTATAAAGTAAAGGAATGTTTTCACTGTAGCCCCTAACATAAAAATAAAGACCTTTATAGGATTCTCACACAGCTGGTATGAATTCTCACTCTTGTTTTATACTAGTTAGTTCATTGTAATGATGGCCATTCCTCCCAGTTTGTGCCTCTTATGTTGAGGACAGAATTAAGGCAGGCAGGCTGCAGAGATCCTGCTGTGATAATTGTCCACCACCCATGGAGCTGTGTTGAATCCTTTCTCAGGTGGGATTCACTGTATCCTATAGCAAATCAGCTATGTGGTTGTGTTTGTTCATGGTGTTTCACCTCTACAAATAGCACATGGGACAAAAGAAATTCAGGATCTGGTGATTATGTGGAAAATCTAGACGGCATACTTTTAGGGGGGAAAAAAGAAAGAAAAAAATTTCAGCAAGAAAGGTTTCTATGAGGATAGAAGCAACAAAAGGATGTCTAAGGAGACTGAGATTTCCATGTTTTAACTGCAGAAACTATGCACCATGTAGTCACTCACCCCACTCAATCCCCAGTGGGATAGGGAGGAGAATCAGGGAAAAAAGGTAAGGCCCATAAGTTGAGTCAGGAACAGTTTAGTAATTGAAATAAAGCAAAATACAGGCTAGAAGAAGATTAATAAGATGAAGAAGAATATTGAAAAGTGAGACAACAAAGGAGAGAAGGATGAATAAAACCCAAGAGATGCAAGAGAACACAAGATGCATAACACAGCTGCTCACCACCCCTGACTGATGTCCACCAGCAGCTCCTGACTATCTCCCCTCAGTTTATACATCAAGAATGACATTCTATTGTAAGGAATATCCCCTTTGCCAGTTTGGATCAGCTGTTCTAGCCATGCTCCCTCCTGGCTTCTTGTTCATCTCCTCACTATCAGAGTATGGGAAACTGAAAAGCCCTTGATTTGGTGTAAGCACTACTGAGCAAATAACAAAACATCAGCGGATTGTCAACATTATTCTTATACTAAATACAAAAGAAATCAACACTGAACCACCAGCTAGTAGGAATAAAACTATCTCTATCCCAGTTCAGTTAAAACTAGGACAGAGAGGTAACAAGGAGAAACATGAGGTCCTCAATCCCTTGTTTATTTCAGTTTTCACTGATAAGAGCCCAAGAGCCACAGGCTAGTCAGCCTTACCTCAGGCCCTAGGAGCATGGACTAAATGTGTTTAGGAGCCTTCTCCAGTCATATAAAAGATAAGGTGACTGCAAACAATCAACATTAATTTACCAAGGTCAAATCATACCTGATCAACCTGATTTGTTTTTTTTTTTTTTTTTGTGATGAGGTGACTGACACTGTTATAAGGGAAAGGGGAGTATTATGCGACACACTTTGACTTTATCAAGGCCATTGACATGGTGTTCACAGTCTCTATATCACCAAATTTGTAAGACATGGGCTGGATGAGTAAACAATAATGTGGGTGGGAAGTTGGCTGGACTGGTGGCCTCAAGGAGTTGTCATCAGTGGTGCAAATTTCAGCTGGCAGCGAGTTAATAGGGACATCCATCAGGGATGATTGCTGGGGCCAACGCTGTTTAGTGTCTCCATTAAGTGTCTCCATTGTGGGCAGCAGTATACACTCCGCAAGTTTGTAGATGACACCAAATATATTGCGATTCAGAGAGATCCTAGACAAGCTGGACAAATGGGCTGTCAGCAAAACTTTTAATATTTTTATAAATTATTTGGAATCAGGACTAGAATGCAAACTAGGTAAATTGGGCTGCGGGGGGACCTCATCACAGCCAGCAGCTTCCTCGGGGGGGCAGTGGAGGGCAGGTGCTGATCTCTCTGCTGACCAGTGATAGGATATGAGGAAATGGGATGAAGCAGGGGCAGTCCAGACTGGGCATTAGGAAAAGGTTCTTCACTGAGAGGGTGACTGGCCACTGGAACAGGGAAGTGGTCATGGCACCAAGCCTGTCAGAGATCAAGGAGAGCCTGGGCAATGCTCTTAGTCAAATGGGTTAGCTTTAGGCAGCCCTGTGAGGAGCAGGGAGTTGGACTCGGTGATGCTTATGTGTCCGAATGGCAACAACTCCATAAGACAGTACAGGCTTCAGGGCACCCATTTAGGAAGCAGTTCTGCAGAAATTGACTTCAGTGGACAAGTGAAAAAAGCATCAGCAGCTGCAGCAAAGACCATCAGTATCCTGGCTGTAAAAGTGCAGACAACAGATCTAAGGAAGGATTTTTTTGGTACTTTTGAAACTGCATTTGGAACGCTATATTCCAAGGTGCCACCACTGCAAGAAGGAGAAGGACATACTGGAGCAAGTCCAGTGGACTTTGTGATTAGAGGGAGAGAGGGATGATTGTTGTCTCACTGCCCCTAATTACTCTCCCTGAATACATAAGCTGTAGGAGAGGAAGGCACATGAATTCATCTACTGAAAGTACCTGAGGTGAGGCACATTTACTGATTTTTTCAGTGGAAAGGCATGAAGACACAGCCTGAAGTATGATTCAAGGCAGAAATCTTTTATCAGAATCTGAAGTATATGGGATGCTCCCACGGCCTACACAAGACAACGGATTTCAGCACATAAGATAGTGGTAACCTCCCTGAATCTTCATTCTTTGTTCTTAACTTTCAAGAAAAAGTGCACAATTAAGTTTTATCACAGTTTAGCAGCTTTTGGGTTATGCAGGATTCTGTGCTTCTGCTGTGACACCTGTGTGAGATTTAGGAAGTTTCACATTCAGTCTTATTTGTCTGCAATGAGACAAGTTTTTGGTAGGCAGCCTTCTGCTGCAGTACTGGTGTCAGAATTCCAGTGGAAAGGGTTCCCCCACTTGTCATTACCTGAATAGCTGAAGGTCTTACACAATTAAACTAGGGGTATTTGAAGTATAGATGCCTTTGATTTACCCTTGATTTACCTGAGACACAGAAACTCTGCTAGACAGCTGACATTGCTGTCAGAGCAAGGAAGTTGTAATAGGAGACATGGTCATGATTTAATGTCATTAATTTATTCTATTTTATATCAACATTTCAATGTGTTTTGCTACAGAGCATCATTATAATTTTTCTTTTTGTCTACAATGAGATTTAAAGATCCCCAAATCCACTAAACTTTTATAGTTTAATTCTGTGTTGGATGCATCAGAAATGGGGACTTAAATAACACCTACTCTGTCCTGTATTTCTTATGGTGACAAGTAGTCAGGCTTTGCTCTCCCTGCACATTCTGTATCCCTGAACTGCCAGTGTCTAAAACAGACATATATTGACACCCCAGGTGTTTTCTACCTGGTTAACTCAACAGCATGGCAAGCGTCAGGACTCAATGCAGAACTCCCAGAGGATGCTGATTCTCTCAAAGAGACTCTTGTAAGGGAATTTGGTCTCTCCATTCTTCACCAGTCAGAAATACTGTTCTCATTCCCCATTGCACTCAGTCAAGTTCCTAGTTCAGCTACAAATGCATGCAATTGCTACTGCTGCAGTGTTATTGGTGCAAAGCCTAAGGGATGGGAGGTGGAGAGCTTACATATTAATAATCACTCCTAAATGTCTGCACAAGTGTGGAGCTGGGAGCATATTAAGGAATATTAAGAAGCTTAACCTCCATCTGTTTGAAAATATACATTTAAAATTAAGGTTGTTAAAATAATAAGCCACTTTTGCATTAAATAAATTTAATTTAAGCTTTTTCTTTCTTTGAAGACTTGGTGGTTTGAAGTTTAGCCTAACCAGTATGTGAAAAGTAATGTGATGTGCTGGAGTGGGTCTGAGTCCAAAGGCCTATCATCAAAGACACCAAGAGCTCTGAGCTTTTTCAAAATCACCTGTAACTTGATCACATGCAAGACAGACATCTTTCATTCTTAATCTCCCTAAAATGCATTTGCTATTAAAAAAAAGACACATTCTCATCTTAAAGGCATCCTTACCACATCAGTGTACCTAGAAAGCGTGCATATGTTCAGTTAACAGAAATCATTCCATTCCCTTCTGCCAAATTTATTGATGATCCTTGACCAGTGACAAACCAATAAAACTATTCTATGAACTGTGTAAGGAAATTCTCAGGAACAAAAAAGTAAACTATAAATATACTTTATTGTATGTTATAAAATGAGAGAGAAAGACTTTACTGAACTACTGGAGCTTATCACAATCTTATCTGCTTAGAGAATCAGCTGGCATGGCTTTCTCTTAGAACAGCAACAAAAAGCACTGAGGAGAACAGAAATAAAATCTTCTCTAGATGAAGAATTTGCTTTATAAATCTGTAGAAAACTCAAATTTTTGAAACCTGAATATCTGAAATAATATATAAGCCTGCCTGAAGAAGTGGCCTGGTTTTTAACCGATAATGAGCATCCACTTCTTCCTTTTGTTTCTTTGAGAAAAAATTCAACACATACCATGAAATTTGGTTCACCATGCACATATTTGGTGCACATATGCACATATAATGTACCTGAAAATCAGACCACTTACACTTAAAAACATAAACTTTTGCCCTGAGATAACAAAATCATCTTTCACACGTAGATACTATAATTTCTATCATATTGTTAATAGTATGCAGGCTATGAATGGTGATCCTACAAATTCCTCTCTTATAAAGGAATTCTTCCTACTTTTCCTCTGTTAACTTGCCTTATAATAATTTCACAAGTTTCTTTTTTCTTTAAACTTATTCCAAGATAAGTCACATATAGAAGACATCATCATCTTTTTTCTATCACAACTGTTGTATTTTGGGTGTTTGCTTCTGTGGGTTTTTTTTTAATAGAAATCAAATACATCAGTACCCAAGATGAAGAAGATGTAAAAATGAAAACTTTTTGGGTTTTTTTGGTTTGTTTTTTTTTTTTTTTACTTATGATATCTAGGTAAAGAATATCTTGTTTTCAGTAAGAAATTTCTGTTTCATCAATTGTTAGAAAATTTGTCACCACTTACTCACAAATACTATGGCTTTCTTAAACACTGGTTTTTTTCTTCTCTACCACACTCCCCATGCAGCTGACTGTGCATTTCGCACACAAAGCTGTGCTGGAATGTCCAGGATCTTTTATTCCCAGCAACCATGGGGACAGTTTGTCACCTTTGCCAAACCATTCTCTCTGACTTCAAGAAAGGGACAATGACACTGCTGGTAGTGTTCAAGTGTTTACACTTCTTTCTACAAGAGTGTCCCCTTTCCTTCTACTATAATTATTAAGGCTATAGCATATAAACATAAGGTGGAGGAAACAGTGATTTTTTTCTTAGGAGGTGCCAGCAGATTCATTTTCAAAGCTCACATTTTCTCCCATTTTCAAAAAGAAATGACTGGGCAGTATTCTTGTCAAAGCATTTTCCTGACCCACTCTTCTTTTTATAACTTCTGCAGGGCTAATTGTCTCTGTGTCACAAGGCTTTCAAGGTGTCAGTACTGAAGTTTTTATCTTTCTGCCCATAAGCCTTAGAGCTGGTGATCCTAATAAATCATCCTGAATTGTGCTGCAGAACTCTCACAATGCTATATATAGTTCTTTTGAAACTTCCAGAACATTTTTTAAGTCAAGTTCATTGTACTGAGTTGTTTAAAAACCAGTTTAGCTTTTCACACTGTAACCTTGAAACAAGTCCAAATAATACTTTAAAATAATCTCCCAAATTAGTTACCTAACTATTACAAATTCTCCACAGATTTCATACCAAGTGCAATGTAATGTAAAATGTTCAAGTACTTAGTTTTTAATGCAATGAAAAATGTTGCAATCTATAGCAGTTTGAAGATACAGTGGTTCAAGTACACCACTCTTGAACTATGAACAAAGAGAATTCCAAAATTATTTAATTCATTTCTATATTTTTGCTATTTTATTTTTTTAAAAATTATTGATTGGAATAATTTATGTATTGCGATAGTAAAATATCTTTGTCCTTCAGATGAAAATAGGAGTTATGCTTATCTTTTCTGATCACAATTTTAACACTTTCCATAGAATCTTATCATTTTACCCATGGAGTCAAGAAAAAGTTGTTACACCTGAAAACCTGGGGGATTTTTCTGCTGGTCATACAACTGGAGTATTGCCTTTATGTTTTGACACAATGAGCTCATTTTTTATTTCCAACTGAAGACTTTCAAAATCATTTTTAGAAATTCATATTACTTGTGTCTTACATTCTTCAAATCACTTTTTCACAGCGCTGGAAATCTGCTGTTAAAAAGTATCTTTGAAATTCTGTGTCCACCACAAGAATCATCATGTCTAGTCCACATTTCTTATTTAATGAAGCAACCATTTTTGATTCCTAGAAGGTTAGAGATGTTTTCCAATATTTGGTCAATATTAATTGTGGTATTTTTCTACTCTAGCTCTTCCTTCATGTCTCTTTTTGCCTATGGAGAGTGTAAAAACAAACCCATGAAAAAACTATAGAAGTAGAAACAAGCATCAAAATAATTCCCATAAATTATTCAAGTCTAAATCCAGCATTCTTCTGCCACTAAAAACTATTACCTCCCAACTACTGGCACTAAGATGGTACACTGTCAACCTGAAAATCACTAGTAATTTTTAAAAATATGCTGCTCATATATAAACAGGCGTTTACACATATAAATATAAGTTGAATCCTCAAACAGCAACAAATAACATCAATTTATGCAATGTAGATAACAGAAAATTTCTGCCACTGGGTCTAAAACAAACAAAAAAAAAGCCACAAAACTAAACAAAACAAAAAAATCTACTACTGAAAGGGAGAAGTCTGACACTTGTTCCTCTCACAGTGAGTTTTTTGTCTGAAAGGAAGGACACCATGTCTGGGCAGAGCCAGGTTAGGCTGCTGGACAGCTGCCCCCACCAACCAACGTGTGGCTTCTGGGGGCTCTGTACCCTTCTCCATCCCATTCAGAGGGATCACACCAGGCATTTGAGCTGGAACTCTGTGAAAGGATGGAGAGGAAAGCCCCAGGGGACTTCAGTGTGAGGGACTGCCACAGCCTCACAGCACAAAGGGCAGGGGATGCCTCCAGAGCCTACTGTCACACAAGAACCCACCAGATGTTTCTGAGTGAACCTCTGAATTGTGAGTAGCATTTTTTATGGTTTTTAATTTTCAGGAAAGCAAATAACTGGTTTTTTATGTTGTAGTGGCATTTCAAAAGAAGCAAAATCATCAATTGCCACATTCCCACGCTCTAGACTAGAGGACAAACTGTATGTGTG
Source organism: Molothrus ater (assembly GCF_012460135.2). Taxonomy (NCBI): domain Eukaryota; kingdom Metazoa; phylum Chordata; class Aves; order Passeriformes; family Icteridae; genus Molothrus; species Molothrus ater. The sequence goes on from NC_050479.2 coordinate 38,096,830, forward strand.
TGAGTCAGCACACTGCTGACCTGTTACTACATTTAAACATTTCAGATTCTTATAATTCCCAGTCTAGCAGAAACTTTCCTTTCTCTCTAGCATGTTCTGGCACTCTTCCATTTGTGTGTCTTTTTCCATGCATTGAAATTTGCTGATGTCATATCAGGAGAGGTCAGAAGATATTTGCCTATGACTCAGTACACAAGGTTGCCTTTCCCATAAACCTTCCCCTTCCTGTACTTTTCTGAAACTGACCTCCTTAACTAGTAGTGCAGCTGACAGTTATGAAACTGAGAAGAAAGTTCTAGAACTAAATCTTTTAACTTGATAATAATTTTGTGAAAACATATTCACTTCCAAATGAAATATAAAAGAGCTAAAAGACTAACTTTTAGCGTACTATTAGTATCTACATTTGTGCCAAGAAAAGGAAAATTTAATAGCAGCATTAAGGTAGAAAAAGAATGGCAGATTGAATCTTGATCTCCTACTGGTATGAGACAGAAGCCTCTGTAGCTGACAAAACTAAAACCTTCATCTGCTATACCTCTGTCTCACAGTAGTTGTAGCAGTTTACATCATCCCCCAAAATATTCCACAAGACAGAGATGGAGCTTTTGATGTACCCATCCAGTTCTCTACAAAAACAGAAGGAAAGGTGATTGCAAAGGCTATAGTTTCACTCAGTAAATATTGTCACTCCTTTTAAAACATGTACAGGGATGCATGAAACATCAGATACAAGCAGAACAGACATGGTACAAACGTTTGTCTTGTCATTCTGGAAAAATCACAGACCAGCAATGAACATGCTGGAGAGCTTTCCCACCACCTGCTTTTGGGCACTCAATATTTCAAATAAGCCTGTTTTTTCTAAGTTCCCTTTATACATGAGGGAATAAAATAATCAAATTTATAATATAATAAAATTATCACCACTTTGAAACTCATCCAGCTTCACTCCAGAGCCCCAGTCAGTGGGAGCAATGCCTGCATTGCTGACTGCCACAGGCTTTACTTTTGTTTGTGCTGAGTGTCCCTCCTGCTGAGGAAACAAGCCATGGCAAGATACCACAAGACAGGTGTATTTCTGTATGCAGCCTCAGAGCACTCAAAATTATATTTCTGCTTTCAATCACTCCCTAGCCTCTCTCTCTAAAGGGAGTCTATATTTAGACTAAGGGAAACTACTTAAGCTAGACTACCTGAAGTTTTACCACCCAAAGTTAGAACTCTCCCTGAGCTTCATGAAAGGGTTTCAGAGCCCAGTCAGAGAATATAGAGAGAAAGTATAGAATTAATTTGAAGCTTCATTTCACAGAATAATAATTATTTACTTATTTCTTCATCGTCTCATGGATGCATGAAGAACAAAAAAAAATTTTTGGGTAAATTTCTTTCGTTCACTTTAAGGACATGTTGTCAAGCTAATCATTACACAAGTTTCAGCAATACTGCCTGCACTGTGCTATCCTGATTTCATCAACTGTTAACTCTATAAAATCAAAGCAGGATAAAGTACAAGATATTCACTGATAAATGCATAGTGAAATAAAATAGTACTATAGCTACTGTTCATTGGAATTTAGAGAATTTAGAGGTCAGAACTGTCCAAGGTTTACATTCTCAGATAGATTACAAGCATTGCCTTTGACACAAACAAAGCTCACATACAAAGACTCTATCTGTCTGTACTGTTCACAGTGGTGAGAAGTTAAAAGGAATGTGAAACTTAGTTTAGCTTCATTGTGCATCTCGTGGTTACAAATGCAGCACCACAGTGCCATAGACTCATGAAAAAGTGCTTCAAATGGGCTTCTTCAAAAGAACAGTCCTACATCATTTGTTGGCTTTCATACCCATGAGATCTGGAACTTGATGCACGAGCCCCTGGGATAAAAACTATCATTTGTTGTGTGTATTCTTTTAGACACAGCATCAGCTACTTGATATTACATACTCACAGCTAATTCAGGATAAGTGCTTGGGACTAACAGGTTTGTGTACAAAACAGTGATGATTAATATCCTGTAAGATTTAGCCATTATTGAGAAGTATGATGTTAGCAATTAATTTAGTGAAGTTAAATTTTAATGTTTAATGCTGACCTAATTTTTCAGCCTTCCAAACATTCTTATCACTGTGATCATTAACTTCCTAATGAGTTTGTGTTCATTTGCAGTGTTGTCTGGCTTTATCCCATACCTTGAAGTAGGCAGAATTGTTACCATTAAATTAAGTGAAAGCAGATTCAGAATAAGTTCACTGTCTAATAGGTTTGGAAATAGCCACTTTTCCTTCACTTTATCCATCTTCTATCTTTCTCTCGCATACTAATTCTCATACATCTTTTTCACCACCATTGGAAAGGATGGTCTTTTTCTCTCACTGAAGCAAAAGAGTTTCTCTATTTCTCTTTTATTTTTGTTGTGAATATATATGCTTTATGAAAGGCTAAAGAGAACCTGTCCATATAGGTGAATACAGGTGAGTTGATGACTTTTACTTAGCCAGAGATCCCATAGAAACAGGGGCTTGGAGTCCAAGCACCAGCCAAGATGAATTACACTGTGAAAGTGGGGATTTTTCTTCATTAACTGGAAAAAGAATTCAGGCACTTAACTTTGAGGTGATTCAAGTTGGCAAAACAAGTGCTGCCCAGAGCAAAGAACTGATGAACATTGCATCATAATGCTGCCAGGAGTTCAAGGCCACCGTTTAAGTGCAGGATAATGCAGGAACCAGAGTGAGCTGCACACACTTATGATGGATCTCTTCATTTTGTCATCAAATTTCTTTCTTCTGGGAAATACTGGACACTTGCACTTTGGAGTCCTCACATAATTGGTGCTGGAAAATATGACACACTGAGACTGACAGATTTCATGGGACTGGTGACAAACAGCATGAAACAAAATTATTTCCTATTAGCAGAAAATGTCCTGATATCCTGTATGCAACAAAATTTGACTGAGCCATATGCTCTTTTTATCATTGCTTGAGAAATGCATCTGAATTGTTTTGTGACCCCTCTGTTGTCATTACAAAGAGATTTCTGTATTGTTACAAAAAAATGCATGTCTTTGTAGCAGGAGGGTCCAAACTTCCTGATAGGGCTGTATATTGCCTCCTCTAATTATATTCTTGTAGCTTGCCACAAACCCACATTTCACTTGACTTGAGAAACTAAGTCTCAGTAATCCTCAGTCATGGTTTTTTTCATCTAAAGGTGTAGAAATGTATATCCAGCTCAGGAAAGCAGTAATCAGTATAGCATTTGGGTACTTGAAAAACAGTAAGGTAGGTAAACTAAGGTAGGTAATCTCTTTTTCTCCTTCTGCAGCATAAAGACAGCAAACGTGGTATATGGTTTCCATTGAAATGCTAAATCATCACATATTTCATGACCTTCAACTCTGCATAAAGTGTGCTCTATAAAACAAGTTTTTGCTGATACACACGTCTTGAAGTGTCATGAAATGAAAATCTACACTGTATGCTCAGTTCTCTCCTCAAGGAAAATGACAAATTTGAATGCAGTAAGAGACAACACTGGGATGGTGCACCATTTATCTATTTAAAGTAGACTCAGAACAGCAAAGCTACATGTATGCTTACCTCAGCAGAAAATACAGGGCCAGAAGCAAATAACTTTTGGGACTGATCAAAAGCACCTAGAGCAATAAATGTTGCCATAATATACTTTCTCTGAAAATGAGGATTCAGACACAGATTCACCCTTATCTGATGTTTCCAATGTCTACAATCTGCATCTAAGTAGTCATCCCAAGTGCCTGGTTAGAGGGTGTATTTTCAGATATTGTTTGTTTGTCCATTCTTCTCTTAACTTCATATTTAGGATGGGAGGTGCTGGTTTCTCCCTTGTTTAGACCAGAGATGTGTGTTCCTGCCTGCAGCCTATAAAGAAAGTTGACCTGAGGAGCCCATCCGAAGATGTCTTGCATTACACACACACACCTGATCCCTTACTGCTGCTGAATTTAGGTTACCCTGCACACTGTGATTTGTCATTCTTACCTTCTCCCAGGCACTACTCTTGAAACTAGGGAGGCACAGAGAGAGCAGGAATTTCGGAAGATATTTCATCTTGGGTTGTGGGTGACAATTTGCCAGTGACACAGTCTCAGTGCAGAGCAGTTTACAGGGACACAAATATCAGCTTTGTATATACTGCCCTCCAAGGACAGTGGAAGACCTAGAGCTCAGTGATGCCTCCCACACAAACTGAATTTCAGAATAACCATAAAAGTATCCTGCCCTCTTTGGTGTTACCACACTGCTAAAATTAGTGCTGATTTTCATGTTCATACATAAATATTTATAAACACTTCATCAGAATTTTTGTCCCATGGGAAATTTTCTTTCAATGGCTTTTAGGTCACTTTTAAATACAATGTCACATTTTGAGGGCTGTCTAATATTGCAAACACATTAGCAAACTGAGTGCTGTCTCTTCCACTGGGACTAGGTGAGAATTAATCCATTAATGCACAATACTCGAAGCCAAATTTAACTTCTAATTTGCCTTTTTCCTTAACACAGGAACAAGGTAAGACAAAACCACTTTGGAAGTGCCTGCTAATTGATGCATTTTATGCTCACCAACAAAACCAAGAGTGCATAGAGCAAAGGACTGGCTGGTTTCTAGAATTAGTGCCAACACTTCAGAGCTTCCAAGCTCTAAGAGTTGTTTTGTAGACATGAAGTTCACAACTTACCTCCTTCCTAGGTACTTGCTACTACTGGTTCTGCTTACTGGTACTACTAGTAGTAGTACTGCCTAGGTACTACTTGCTGCAGGTGACAACTGCAGAAAGCCAGGGGAGGTAACAACTGCTTTACCTGGATCAGAGAGATGAAAAATAAGAGGCATTTTGCGAGAGCAGAAATTGCTCTGAGGAGAATCTGGGAAAGGTCTGATCGTCGTATAATCTTGTTAAGTCTGGAGAATATTTTGTTAAGTCTGGAGGAGATTTTTATCTGGGAGCTCTGTTTTCTTTGGGCAGAAGCTCTGCTATCAGGCTATTGCCCATAGAGCTTGTCTTTGTGGGGGTGACATCAAAGTTAATTCTTAGACAAGAAAATATGGTTTGCTGGAATGAAATTTCTAACATATGAAAGAATGAGACAGAGGAAAGGGTTCCTCAGCAGTTATTTTCCTTTTACAAACTCCAAGTAGCCTTTTTTGCCACTTACCTTTTTTTTCATGTTTTTGCTTGGCTTTTTGCTTGGAGGTGTTTTCTAATTTAATGAAGAGACTATGAACTGAAGCATCTGTCTGCATTTTGCTAGTGTTACTGTGTCTAGAGTCCCAAGAGGAAAGGGAGTGCCAAAAGTTAATTTATGCAAGTTCATTAGCCCAAGGCCTTTTCCCCTCTTGTGTGCACAGGATTGACCTTTCCCAGAAGCTGCCTTGACTTGTGCCTGGCCTGTTGTCACTACCTCCTTGATTCTCTAGTTTTTCATGGTGTGGATCTGTTTTTCACCGCATTTCTGGCACCAGCAGCAGACTCACACCCTGCATTAAATTCACAAGCAGCATTTTAGCATTCAGAAAGGTAAAGCATGAGCATCAGTTTGTCAGATAAAGTAAATAAATGCTTGTGATTCAGCAACAAAGGCCAGCCATGTAAACAGAATCTCAGTAGGCAATGCCTGCTGTAACACCCTTCATCCTGGGATCATGTCAGGCCAGGATAAAGCTCAGCCTCCAGAAAACTGCAGTCACAAATATTCTGCTTGCTGGAATACAAGAAGAGTTTTCCTTTTCCAGGACACCATAGTGAAGGAGCATTAGTTTGTACATGGCCAGCAATCACTGTGCAATCAGGATATAGCCAAACCACATGTTGCTTAATAACACCACAAACACAGGAAACAGCCTGATGAAAATGTTTAAATAAAAATATGTTTACATCGCGGGTCACCATGAAACAGCTCCCAAGCAGAGATCACCAACACCTTATAACTCCAGCTAAAGGAGATCTTCAGAGCCCAAGTTAGCAAGCTGGCACTAGCTCAAGGTTGCCTAGAGAGTTATCTTTTCAGGGCTGTTTTATCCCAGCCACAACCTTGAAGAAAAATGGGTCAAAGGTGGCATTCTAGACCTGCTGCAAGCAAAGAACTTTTTGAACAGCTGCTGGAAGTTTCCACAACAAAATGGAGAGGAAAAAGAGAGGCAGAACAACTTCCTTAAGAAAAATAGAGTACTTTGAAAAATGAGGACATTGTGTGGTAGCAGTGTTTTTCTCTTCAAACTCCTCTCTCTCTCACATCAACTTCTTACATATGCTTATCAATTTATGTCTGAAATAATGCATCAAATATGCTACATCTTATTTCACTCCTCTTACTTTTAAGTATCTGTCCCTCTCCTAGTTGCTGAATACATGTGTTAACAGTAGCATATAATTTTATAAATATCATTTTAATATAGACATTTAAATATATGATTATTCTTTAGCTATAAAAAAACCCCAAATAGCTTTTTCAACTTTCCAAGAAATTGAGTTTTACTGTCCATAATTTTATATATAAAAGTTTGTGCATCTATTTTCCATTCTGGGTTATGCATATGTATTAATAAAAGACATTATAAAAATAATTCAAAACCAAGAGCAATTCACAAGTAATAGGTGTTTCTTAGTGATTAAATATCAACTGCATCAAAATTAATAATAAGGAAATTGTTAAAATTCAGTAATAAAGGGATGTGTTCATCAAAGTTCAAAGTTAGAAGCTGACAGGATAGAAATTATTGAATATCTAAAATTAAAATGCCAAAGCTGGATTTGCCAAATAATGAGAAACCGATTGACTCAATTACCTCAGAGGAAATGAGTTCAGCAGTATAGAAATAAGCAATCAGGTCAATGGGTATCAAATAGAATATTTTATAAATATTTTTTGGAGAGAGCAGTCTTTCAGATGAGGAATATATCATGTAGTAATGCACGGCCAATGAGATGAACTCTTACAGCTGTGATTCATAAGATGAGTGAGCTAGAACCTCATTCAGAGTGACAACATTTGTCCTGTTTAATTAAATAATTAATGAATTCTGCATCTAAATCCTATCAGGTATCTTAAAGCAGGTCACAGATAAACTGATTCAAATAGATCAGATTGATTCATTCCATGACCAATTTATGACTGATAATTTCTGTAAATTATCTAATTTATTACAGCAAGTAAATAAATTAAACATCTCTTCTACAGCAATCCTAGCTGATACACAGAAAACATTTAAAAGGCAATTTACTCATGAAATGTACTGAAATGATCTGAATTTCCAAGATGTCTTACTAATTCTTTATTACTATATTCTAATGTCATTGCAACTGTTTTTTTCTATTCTTTGCCAATGCACCCAGTGAAGATGGAGGGAGAGCTTTTGGCCCTGCCTCCTCAGACATTTGTCTTGCAGCTCGATAGGAGCAGCAGTGAGGGGAGCAGTTCTGCCCACTTTGACTTGTTTATTTCTTCCTTAGTTGATGGAGAAAATGAGGTGTTTACAAAAGCCTCAGAAGACCTGGCTACTGAGGCTGAGTTCTCAGGTTTCCCCTGCCTTTTCTGTGATGAGTTAGAATGCTCATTATGTCACACAGACACATTCATGGGGATGGAGCTGTGCTATGCGCCAATCCTTGTCAAAACAAGCCAGAAAAACAATGCCCCTGAAAAATGTGCTGTCATCCTGACATTTGCTCTCTAGAGGGAAAAGAAATAGGGGGGAAGGGTAATAGAAACAAAAGGCTTGTCTCACAAGCCTGCTGAAGGAGGCAGCACAGGTCGTGGGCAGCAGTCTGACAGTTCGAGCATGCACATTATGGATGTGTGGGACACACCTAAGGGATGTCCCTGCTCCAGTAGAGTTTCATAACAGCCATGCTGCGGGCTGCTCCTTGATGGTGTTGTAATCCCTCCCCTTGATGCCTCTCTGTTTTGTGTAAAATGAGAATGAGTCAGTAAGAGAGAAACTTAAGCCCCAGTCCCCTTCCTAATCTGGTTCGTTCTTGGTTTATATTTACAAAGCCAAGATAAGTATCAGCAGAAGAGCCAGAGGCAATGTTGTCAGGGGACATGTGTGTTCACCCCACGTCCCTGGGAAAGACCAGAATGATCTTAAGCAGGAGAAGAAGATGAGCCTTTGACTGCAACAGTCTGAGGCAGAGGTGTAGCCCCACGATAGGGAGGCCAACCCTGCCTCCAGCAAGCTGGCAGCTGCTCTGAGGCAGAGAGTGAATAAAAACAATCCAGCAGCAAAAGAAGCAGAGAAAAGTGGCACAATGTAACACAGCCTCAGTCTACTAGCCAAGCCACCATTTTTTAAGGACTAACAGGCTTCCAATCAGAATTTGAAAAATAAAGAGGATAAGACATTGAATTATTATCAGCAGGCAAGCCACAGTGGTCTGAGGGAGAAGAGGCAGAATGTTTCTCTTCTTCTGGCACTGTGGTATCAGCCCCCTTTTTCTCTTGTCATTATAAGAAGTTCACCCTCAAGACAAATGTGGGAACAACCACTTCAAAAAAGATCAAAGTAAACTCCTCTGACTTTTCCTTACAGCATACTGTCATTTTTATGTAACCCAGTCTTTCAGCAAAACTGAGACAAATATCCTGAATTATCAGCCACCTTGAAACAGTAGGGGCTTTTTTTGTAAATATGTTATTCAGAGAAAAACACTTTGCCTAGGTCTAATCAGAAACTAATTAGAATCAGCATATGCTTTTCTGCACAGTTACCGTGTCATCTGGAACACGAGATGTACAAACCCAGATCTAATCAAACTGGGATGCTTAACATTGGGAGCATTATCGTCTGAAGAGTCTTCTGCAGTCAACAGAAAAAGAAATAGCAGCATGATTCAACGTACCTAGTATCTTGAACAATCCTCTAGAAATTATTATTGCTCCTCCTTGACTACAGAAGGGCTCTGAGAGTGTGATTTATTTGCATGAGCACTGGTAGCCAACTCTATTCTGGATGGCACAGAGTATCTGCCCAGCCTGCACCTGCCCCTTTGGAAGAGCACAGATTCTCCTAAATCTCATGGTGTATCTGCCTGACCCCGGCAGGTGTCTCAGGTACCCCAGAGGATCCTGAATGGCGACCATGAGCTGCACCTTAGCTGCTTCTGCATGCTTCAGGTAGGGCCTGAAGTCATCAATGGTGTGCCTGGGCCCCTGGGACCCTGCTTGCTGGCTCAAGTGAGGAGTATCAAAAACTGAAGGAGTATGGCTTGGCTAAGAGAGAGTCAAGGAGCAAGGGAGCTGCTCAGGGCAAGCCATGAACATGGAGCTGTTTGTTCTTGAGCGAGGCACTCCTGTGTGGTGAGGGGACTGCTGTGATGTCAGAAGCCAGAAAATTCCTCTGGCTGTCCTGGAGGGCTCAAGCCCCTGCCTGGGGAGCTCAGAGACCTTGGCACAGAGCCCAAGACCCCTGTGCCTTTGATTTAGCCCTTGGAAAAAACAATTACCAACCTTATATGAAGAATTACAACTCAAGAAAGTTTAAGTAGAATAATAGTTAGTTTGTCACAGGGTGAAAAATAGATTTTTGAGGTTTTTAGAATGGGGGCTCAGGGTCCCAAGATGGAGGAATTTTGGCATGCCTTGTCCTTTTTCCTTCTTCTTCTGGCCTCTGTGTTCTGGGTGATACTGGCACTTTTGGATTGGTTTAGAGTAGAAACTTGCTGTCTAACATAGGTGATAGGTATTTGGAAGTTATGGTAAATAATGTACACATAGTTTTTAGTATAAAAAGATAACACCACCCCGAGGGCGGCCAGTGTGCCTCTGTCTGACCTACTGAATGGACCTCAGCAGGCCAGAGAAAGAATGTAATGGATAAAAAACAATAAACAACCTTGAGAACAAGAACTGAAGAGTTCTGACTCCTTCTTTGACTGCCAGGCTGGGAAAAGAGACTGTCTAACACATCTCAGGGTCACTCTGACCAGCAGAGATTCTGAGACTGACACCGGCGTTATAAAGCTTACGTGTCAAACTCTGCCTAAACCCACTCCCAACTTATACCAAGCCATGAAGCCATCAGGCATATAAACATAAATCCCATTTTCCTGCAACACTTTTATTCACCTTTTGACATTATCACAGTTATATAAATAGCACTTAAAGAGAAACAACCACAGAAAAAGCCAGAATGTGCAAAACTCTAATCTTTGGCCACCGCTAAATTCTTCTCTGTCAAATTTTCCTGCCTGATGAACATGCTATTTGTCCTTTTGGTTTTCCCTTTTCGATAAAGCTAATATTTTCCTGTATCTTAAAAAAAAAAAAAACTTCAGTTTTACCATTAATCATAGAAGTAAGACGTTCATACGAAGCAATTCATTTTGCAGCAACACACTAGACTTTTAAAAGGAGATATGAGAGGTTTTCCATCTTATGAGGATCGATGGTGTTGTGCAACCAAGAGAAATTTCAGTCCATTTTTCAAACCATCTGAAGTCCCATGTATTGAAGAAAAATCATTCAGCACATATAGTTTCAATTCAACTGAAATTTATGATTCTATATTACTACAGTGATATTTGTAATACTGGCCACCAAAGACTGTCACTGATATTTTGCCAAGCAAAACACAACAATCTTCTAGGCTAATTGCAGATTTTATTTAAACAAATGTGCAAGATATTTCACTATTTGCACAATTGAAAACTGTTCACCAGATTTACGGTCAGTAGGTATTCATGTGTAGTATACACTAGGGAATTTCAGAGCACACAAAGGCACAGCCCTAGTCTGCTACAGCATTATCCAACTCAAGGATCCTAAGGCAGGTTCCTAAGCTGGAAATCTGTGCTATCTGCACAGAGAAGCAGCATCTGAACTCTGTCTACACTGTTTTTTATTTGGGCACCTATAGCCGATACCTCAAGTCAGGTCCTGAAACAACCCCCACTTTGTGTAATTCTGAGACCAATAGAGTGGTGGGTAGAATGTTTGTACTGAAATACTTGCAGACCAACAAAGTCTGACACAGAAGTAGGAAGATGGACTGCAAAGACTTTCATTCATTTGTTTAAAGTAGATATATTAATGTGTTGGTCCTCTACATTCAGGAACACAAAAACACCACTCAGATATTTAAAACAACTTAATTATTCACAAATGCTCCAGCATTTTCAACTTGTTAGGGGCATTGTGGGTCTGATGAAAGTGACTGTGCTTTAACCACAAGGTGCACGGATGACTGTTTGTCCATCCTACTGAACAGTGGAACGAAGATTGTTCACACATGACATTAACCTGACACAATCTGCAGAACTATCCAAAGAACAACAGCTTTGTAGAGGTCTGACCTTTTCAAACTCCAGCCTGGGATAAGAGAAACAGCTATGTTGTTACTATATTGCAAGGGTTCCATATTGCTAGAGTTTCATAGCTCCTTGATATTTCTCATAGGCAGCTCCTCTAGGCACTGACTCTTCTATCTTCTCACAGCAGCCAACTGACTTCAGTTGCCCTCTCAACCAACCAATCCACTCTTTTATAACACTCTTCTTCTTATTGGCTACAGCTGTGGCCTGTTAAAGTCAGGCCTGTTCCCAATCTCTAATAGTTGCCTCAGCTTCTACCCCTTAAGGGGTAAGATTACTTTCTATACTACCTTTATTTCCGTATATTCTATCCCCCTACACAGCTACATGCAGAATTGTTCTTAAACAACAGAGGTGTTGCTGGTTGAACTAAGAAAGAGTGTCACCTTTGATGAGAATGAAGGACAGAGACGCTGTTGAGAAGTTGTAAGAGCACCGCTGCTGGAAGCCAAAGAAGAGGACAAGATGAAAACTCCTGAAGGTGTCAGACTGTATACTGTGAAAAAAAGAAATGTTTTGCAGATATTCTTTGCATGGGCACCCACAAATCATCCAAACACATTGGACACAAGCCCAGCTCCATGCCCCAGGACCTTGGCTGGCCTCCAAGAAGCACCATAAGCAATTGGATCCAGGTGAACTGCAGAAGCTAAGAGAAAGTATAAAAGAATGTGTAAGTATCTGCTTGCAATGAAGTTTCAGCCAACAAGAACACTGTTGCTCTTCCCCTTGCAACAGCCACATATAAGTAAAATTAATCAAGTATTAAATATTAACCTGCTGAAATGCCTGTATTTAAAAACTGTACATTAACTTTTAGTCGTAGCATTTGTGCCCCACGACAAGACAACCTGAGTAGATTTAGTTTTGCCTTTGTAAATTATTATAAAATTTCTCTAAAACTTGTGCCTCAGACAAACAAAAACTTACAAAAACTTGAAGGGGACAAAACAAGGTCAATCCAAAGCTAACAAGAGCCCAACAAAAAATCCTTTGAACAGACCTTGAAGCTGAGTGATACACCAGAGCTATTTACTAGTGAGATAGGCAGTGAATGTGCTTGATGACAATAATAATGCTGTTATCAACATGGAAATGTTGGGTTTAAACTTAATCTCTTCCCTGATAAACTCTCCTTTCACCAGCCCAAGGATTTATATCTAAAAGCATTTCAGACACAAACTCAGGACCAAACTGTGTATCTGTTTGTCCCATTTCTGTAAGGGTTTGAAGACAGTGCATGGGAAATGCAAATGCTTAAACTCCAGACCCCAGAAGTTGAGGAGCAGAGCTGAAGGATCTGAGAGAGTCTCTGGGGAGCCATACAGTGAGTAAAATGCCAGTGCAGCCAGCTGTGCTGAGAGCTGGCCCAGGGCTCAGCAGCACTCCATGCTCAGAGCAGCAGCTGAGGCAGCAGAAGTGGAGCTGGCAGTATCCACCCGGCTGCAGCAAACCAGGGGAACAAAAGCAATGAGCGGATACTTAGCATTCACACAAGGTCTACAGTCTTGTAAGGAAAACAAAAGCCTTGTGCTCAAAAGTTCAAAGAGGGTCTTTCAACCTTTTTTCAGCAATATATGAAAAGCCTTCTTGCTCTTCCTTCCCTAAGATGCATATTTATTTTGAAAATCACATAAAAAAATCTATTTCTGCTTCCAATTTTTACAGGGTTGCAAAATCTTTTGTTAAATTATCACTAATTATTGTAATCAGTCATAGACATGTCATTTCATTTTTTGCTGATAAAAAGACGTGTTCAAAACAGCTGAAATCAGAAATTTGTTTCTTGTACACACACATTTCAGTAGCTTATCCATCATTTTAAAGTTTTCCCCAACTTACTGGAGTAAGACAATTCCATGACCAAATCTGGTGATTAGCATGGGGTGAAAAAAATCTAAATCAAAGGTGAGCCAGAGCTACAGCAGAAGGAATGGAGAGGCAAAGATAACACTGCTTTCCATAAATGGAGAGTCAGTCATTGAGGAATTAGTCTCAGCAACTAGGCCATAAATGCCTGAATACATGATTTGCATTGAAGTGCAAAGGTACACAGAGCTTTCTCCAATGTCCAGGAAAAGAAAAGGCAGTGCCTTTCTTCTACTTTTGTCTAGCCTGTGATGAGGAGAAAAATTAGTATATAACACTTTGAGAACAAAATTCCTTTCCTGACAGTAAGAACAGAATGTACAAATTATCATGTGGGTTTTGTTGTTGGTTTGCCAGTAGGAACATTCAAGTTGTGACATGCAGCTTGATAATACAGTAAAGTTTATTTTGTATAGATTTTTTTTATTAAAAATTGCCTCCCAGGTTGCTTTGCTTAATATTGGACTAGTCGCAGTTAATCAATAAATACAGCTGCAGGAGAGGAGAGCTGTCAGATCTGTAAGCAAGGAAAACAGTTTTCAGGTGGTTTGAGCATCAGGAATTGCCTCCCCTTCAAATGTCCACTAATGAGTGATTAGGATGCGCTCTCAGAATAAAAAGTGTTAAAAAAAAAAATTGTTCCCTGTGGCATTTAACCTGGTCTGCTTCAAACCATAAGCTGTCACCATCCACATACTTGATGCAAGACAGCCCTGGAGTGGCCAGGAGGAATTTGTACCATTCAGCTGAGGAGGGAAAGCCATAGACTTCCCATGACAGCTGTCCAGAGCCCATCAGTAACAGTGCAAAAACAAAAAGGGGGCAAAAAATACTGTGTCCTCATTTTATGTCACTGCCCAACTTTTTGAACACTTTCCTAATATGCAGAATATTTTCCTCCAGGCCCAAGGGTTCAGGGTTTTATCTTCCCAGTTCTTCTAGTTAGACATGGAAAAAGTGAGCATTTTCCAACATTAGTGCTTTTGGAGAGAACTTCCCCTAAAGCAGAGATAGCAGGAGTAATGTCACATCCCTTTAAAAAACCCCTCAAAATATAAAATATAAATCCATGCAAATATAAATAAAATCTAATGGATCTAATCTGGTCAATAGATGTAACAAGCCTCATATAAACAAAAGAGATTTTCACTGTTACTCTCAAATTTTTCATGATACAATACCTGGAGATAAATGTGTAAAATTTTCATATGCCTTTTGAAATTAAGGCAGATTCCTGCTACATCCAGGAATCCTTCTCCATCTGTCTGGGCTTCCTTTTGCCATGATCCTAGCCATGCACAAGTTTACAGCATGTTTCAGAAGAGACTTGGCCTCAAGAATTTCCTTGAGGCCCTTTGCAGGCAAAGGTACCCTTTGCAGGCAAAATAGGCAGCAAGGGAGTCACATAATATTATATTTTCAAATAGATTAGAAAAGTATCAGCAATATCTTCATTCAAGCCCATTCATTTTTAGATTATAACCCTCTGTGTTTTTAGGTTCTTTTTTAATTTGACAAGGGTCAGTGCACAGATATAATTTACTAGTTCAGTTCAATAGTTCAGTTCAATTTCAAGTACAAAGTATAACAGGGGCCCATAATAAGCACTGCTCATTCCAGTTTACCTTATAGTGCTACCCTTGACACTTCCTATAGCAGTGCATGAAAACCAAACTAGGCCAACCCCATGTGATCAACAGAGCACTGTTTCTGCATTGTAAATCACCAAGGGATTCTTTACAACAAAGCTTAACATTTGAAACTGTTTATGAGGGTTCCTCATTTCCCTCTTTTAATTAATATACCCTGATGCACACAATCAGACTACTAAGAAGAGTTAAAGCATTTGCACAGTCACAAAAGCAAGACCCCAGAGTGTGAAGTCCTTGGACACACTGCTGGTGCCCCTGCCAATGTTAGCCTGCATTTTCTGCTGCCAACCACAGCAGAATAAGAACTTAGAGTAGGAGTAAATGGCAAACACTGGAGGATGGATTAATAGCTCTGTGGTACTTTGAAATCTACATCCAGGAGTGAAAATGAAGTGCAGTTAATGCCAAGTATCATAGAAGTCACCAAACATAATTCTTCTCTTCAAAAGTGAGTTTAGAAGTTGAAGTGGGGAATTAACTTCAGACTGGAGGTCTGTATTTAGACCTAGCAAGAAATCATTGAAAAGAAAGAATGGCAACCCTGAGACACAAATGAAATGAGCTGCCAAGCAGATTTTTCACAGTCATGATAATTATTTTTGAAATCTCACAGCTTGATTTTCTCCAAGTAGAAAGCAATTCTCCTCACTATTCTCTTTCATGACAACTTGGGCATCAGCTCCCACAAAACTGATTTTCACTTGCAGTGGTATTGTTAATTATTATAATGAGATATGCAAGTATCTAAGGTTCAAAAAAAAAATCCAGATATGGTGCCTCATTGTCTATTTAATTAGAACACAATAAGTGTAGAATTTATCCTTTTCAATGTTTTGCAGACAATTTTCACACGTGGTAAGTCTGTTAGAAATTTCATGCATAGCTAGATTTAAAGCTTCCCTGATGTTTGTCAGATACAGCTGAAGAAGTGATTTTGTGTTGCAGCTATAATTAGGTGGCATATTGCCATGATTTTCCCTTTTTCTCTCTTCTTTTTTGAAACTCAGATGTCAAAGCAAATTATTGATCAGCTGTGAGATGTAAGGTCAGTTACAGGGAAAAAAATTTAAACCTAAATTTTCATTAGTTTTTCATTTAAATTTGCAAATTCCTGAAGTATATTGTCATGCAGACAAACTGAGTCCCCCAGTCAGTTTCTTTTCTTCTCTCGTCCTAAGGCAGCCTGTCATTGAAATGTTCTCACCTGGGAAGTAATTGCTTTTTTCAGTCAGGATCTCAGTGATTGTGTGTCCTCCTCACAAGAACTATCACCCATTTGGACCTTTTGATTCTTCTGATAACAGAAAAGGCAAGAACTGAAAGGAGAAATAGTTTTGGGAGTGTTTGAGAGATGACAGTGCTGCCTGCGTGCAAGCAAGGGGCACCCCGCGAGGAGAGCAGACCGTGAGATCAATCCCCACCACCCCAAGGAGCTGTCCATAAGGCTTTGGGCTGCAATTGGCACCTTGTGCTGGCAGATGCTCTCACAGCTGCTGCTCAGAGATCATGGAGAGACATGGTTAGAGAAGCTGACTCTCCTTTTCTCCACTTCTGCATAGTTTTTCAAAATCAAGGGCAGGAGGCAGTGGTAGAGGATTTCAGAAATGTCCTTCTGCTATTTCCAGCTGTGTCCGCTCTCCCAGTGCCCAGATGAGAGATGGGGTGGGCTTCTCTGAACTTGCTCTGTCACTTCCCTTCACCACCAGCTGCAAGGAACACAACCCATCTCATCCTCAGGTAGACATTTAAAGCAGAAGAGGTGAACCACATTTTGTGAATTTCAAAGGTGCTTGGGAAGTCTCCTATCGAGCAGAAAATGTACAAAAAGACAATGCAAGTGTCTGAAATTGTGCAACCTAAGTCCCACTCCAGAGTCCAGAGGTAATGATCTAATTCTTCCCTGCACACACTGTGCTAATGTTTTGGGAAATATACTTTCATTGGTACCTTTCATAATGACAGACACAAAGTGGAATGAAAAATAATTTGTCTTTGCTTTCATTTTCAATCTCTTTACTGCACTTTTTAAAGCTTTGGTTCTTTCTTGCAGAAGCTGAATTCTCCCAGAGGGGGGAATTACACCATCCATTCAACAACAGAATTTTGCATTTCTCCTAATATCTAAATATTAAAATCTAAATGCTTCTTAATAACACAATTGTATTTTTATTATATAGCTGTTATTTTATTAAGGTAATTATATTGGTAATGTTAAATAATAGTACCCTTAGGAATATATAAATCTCTGATTTCCAGCTTAGTTTGCGATTTCTTCAATTTTTTTTCATTTCATTAGCTCAGATAGTTACACTATTGATAATGTGAAGATTTCAGCAGTGCTAAATCAAATCCTAATAGTCTTGAGACTTGTCTGAAACCCAGAAGTAGTTGCCTTTCTTTTCTGCTTCTGAGCTGATTGACTCAGGCTCAAACTCCTTTAAGTTGCACTGGGTCAAATGGATGTCTTTCTGCCTCCTTTCTTTGCAGTACCCACCTCTCTGATGTGACTGCACTGACCAAATATCATGCTCATTTTGCAGGGTGAAGGGCAGTGGCAAATAAATCCCAAGGAAAATATCTTACCACAAAGTTATGTGATGTTTAAGCAGTTACAGTATGACAACACCACCTCCCTGAGCTGCAGCTGTTATTTCCTACTCCAAACACGAGCAGACTAATGATTTGCCTCCTCACCTCTTTCTTCATACCTCTGCAGCTTGTCAGTGAATCCTATACTATTTCTAACATTAGTGCTGTCTTGCTTTCAGTCTCCTGCTGAACAGCATGTCAGTAGGTGGCAGCCCATGGCTCATTAAGGCGGTTCTGCGGTGCTAAATTCATAGCACAGTCTGGATTTACAGCTTTTTCAGTGGACAATTTATTATTTTAATGCCTTTTTCCACCGTCTGTTATACTGGGAATGATGGAGACTAGCAGTAATGTGTCTAAATCCAAATTTTACTGCAAATTGCCCAATTTTATGTTCTCTAAACTGTGGCCCACAGTCAGACATTATTATTCACCATGTACAATGTGTAGAGAAAGACTGGCTGGATATGTATTATCATGCATTACTGCAGTAATTCCCAGGGGGAATTGAAAAGAGCAGCTCAGGATACACCTCTCAACAATTTTTCAACAAACATGGAAAGATCTCTGATCATTTTTGAGAAGGAATAAAAAATAAAAGATGAAAATCCTTTTTGATCTTTTCATACTAAGAGGGGACCTTTCAGAAGCATGTTCAAAATTGTGGATGTAGCAACCAAAATCCCAACAGCTAGAAACAAGCCCTGTTAATTGCACACCCTCAGTGACTCAGGAACACAACATCAATAGCAATCAGAGGAAATGCCTCCACTGCCCCTGCAAAGCAAGTAAAGAAGGGACGTGAGCTTCTACTGAAGCAATGTACACGCAGCATAAGCGTGTGAATGGTTGTGTGTATGTGTCCATCTGTCCCCTCTTTCTGAGTCTTTTTCACACCCACTGTTGCATGGTCAAATCTTGTCAAAGTGGGTTGGGAGGATGATTCATCCTCACTGGTGGATAGCTCAGACCTGACAAACTGTTCATTTGGGGGTGGTTTTTTTCAGTTTATAATGTTAAAAATAGGAATGTGCAAGTTGCCTCATAGGATGCCCACATCTCCAAGCTCCCAGTGGAAACAAGTTCCAGCAGAGCAAGGTGCAAATGCAATAGAGCATTTGCCGGGTGGAAAAAAGACCATGAGGACAGCCCCAGCAGGCAGGGAAAAGAGGAAGAACAGGAAGGCAGGTTGTTTGTCCTGGCATGTCTGTCCTGGAAGAAAGGGAGCCAGGCTTAGAGAGCAGAGGCAGTTTCTTCTTCCCTTGTCTTGTGTAGAGGTGCTGTGATAGATAGTGAGCGCAACACTTCCACCTCTGTGTGAGCAGGAAACATGGAAACAGATTCATTTTTAGCATGGAGATGTTCTGACAAACACCATTACAGAATTCCTGACTTTGCTGGCAATGTTTTGAGCCTTGCAGCAGCCAGAAGAGAAAGCTCACCTCCTCTGATAAGCAGAGGATTTCAAGCAGCCTGTATGAGTGTTCTGCCTGAGCCCTGAAGCTGAGCAGGGCTCTGACCACAGCTTGTATGACAGTGACACCTGCACAACTTGCCTGCACTTCAAAATCACCCCAGCAGAGACAACATATTCTCAGAAAGCTCAGAGGAATAAAAGGGAAACAACAAAACAGGTTACCAGGTCTGAGCTTACTAAGGGGGAAGAGAAAGTGAGAGACCAAATTGTTCTTTCAAAGGCAACCTGCCCTGAAGGAGCCAAGAAAGGACTTGGTAAACCTGTTGGCACGGATTGACACATCCAGTTGTCACTACACCCCCTCTCTTATGTTTCATGACCCACAATAGCACAAGCTTAGCACCCAACCAGACTCGGAAGCATACACAAAGACTTGCTCTAACCTGCTCATCTCCACCATCTAGAAGTTGGGTAAATAATTCTGTTACCATTTTGTTAGGACTGATATTGATAGTGATAGAAAGGAAAGACCATGAGTGAGCTGAAGCCTCACAGACCCAGCAGGTTTTGGTTATTTTTCTCAGATATTCTGCTGGGGCAGACATAGGTCAGCATGAGATGGTGGGTGCCATACAGCCTTAGTGGAGACTAACCTGCATTTTAGGCTCCTCAGGGAGATCTAGGAGGGGAAGGCAGCTTATCCCATGGCTGTCTGATATCCCTGTCAAACATATGGTAACAGGTCAAGCAACAGTCCTGGAAAAACAGGGAGGAACTGGTAAACAGACTGGAAACATTGGAGTGCCTGAGAAAAAGCAGACTTCATAGCACTCAGCAGGAAAACCCTATTTGACTGACAAGAAAACAGTGGCAGGAGTGCAGAGGCTTGCCCAAAATCACTCAGGCAGTTACAGATAATTAGCAAAGTTGAGCTTCAAGTACATCGCCCTGTGTTTGGTCCCGCTTCTCCCAAAGAAGTTGATGTGGTATTAAGGACAGACTGATGGATAATGTCTTTCAGATGCCAGGTCTCCTGTTTAAAGCATGGCTGGTTTTTGTAGAGTTGTCAGCCACAGCTTTTAATCATGAGCTAAAGAGCTGATTTTCCAAATTAGATTGTGGCTTAGGATCAAATGTTTACTTTTCTAAAAATTTCCCTTTGAGTTCTCCTACAGTGAAATTCTTGTTGCAAATCACTTAGAAAGGGATTTACCTACCTTCTCTTCCTCTGAAACTCTTCTTTGGGCCTGATATCCAAATAGAATGATAAAGAAAGGATGTAAACACAAAACATTTTGAAAGCAACAGAGTTAGTTGGTGAAGTGTTAAATATATGATTTCTGTTTTCACTTTGAAAAAGAATTAAGGAGGTTTCTCAATAGTGAGCAGGAGCGCCAGTGCCCACCTGCACTTGGGACTCTCCCTTCTGTGTGTGCCTCCAGACCCATCCACACATATTTCTCCCTCCTCCAGGGATAACTGCTGCACCTGGAGACTTCCCCATCCCTTCTTCTACAGGAACAGCATCCAGAATCAGCTCACACTCTGCATTCAGCCCTTTTTCCTGGCAGCCCTCATCAGGCCTTTCTGAGCAAAACTTATACTACTGCTCTCTGCTTCTCTCAGACGTGACTCAAGCACAGACTCACACAGTACAGGGAAAATTGTAGACCTCAAATAAGGTCTTTTCCCACACTTGACTTTCAAAGAAATTAGCCCAGAAGGCTAGTAAATCAGATGAAAATCCAAAGTCAGCATTCTAAATGTCTCAAATTTCTGCCAGATGGAAGGAGTAGAGCACATACCTTGACCCTGACATGGCATCCTTTGTACCAGCCTCTCCCTTCTCTCTGTAATCCCATGACACAAGTTTGTGATAGGAAAGGATTGAGGTAACACCTTTGTGCAAGAGGGGCTGTACCTCTTATGGTACCAATGCCTAACCACAAGACCAGCTGTGAACCTATTCCCCTATTTCCCCACCTTCTCCACACCTCCTCACTGGCATTTTTACCTGACAACCTTTTGTGCATGGCACACATGCAGTTTTTACCTGACACACCTTTTGTGCATGGCACACATGCAATGAACTCTCCTGGAATAGCATTTCTCTGTTGCCCTCCAAACTCTAGCTTGGGACTCAATCCAATTGTTCTCAGTCATTGATTGAGAACATTTTTGCACATAGTAAAGCCAAATATGTTGGTATTAAACTCCTAGCAGCTCCTTAGAGGAGAGAGAGGTGCTGTGCAAGTCCATTAAGACACCAAACAACTCTAGCTGGTAGCACCAGCCTTACTTAGCAGCAATAGTCCTAAAAGAGGGGTTAATGGCCACTAGTGAAAGCCCCATTCATAATAATTTTGAGCATTTCTAACAGGAACTAAAGAGGGTTTTAGACTTTCTGTCACCAGATAATAAGGCAACATTGATCTGAAATGGAAACATCAGAGTCTTAAGCCCTTTCTGAATTGGTTGCATTTTATTGAAATACAGACATCATGCAGCTGCAGTGCTGCATGCCTCATCCCTACCCCACACACCTTGCAGGGCTGCTGTCCTCTGCACAAGCCAATTGCATTCATGACATGCACACTGCAGTGTAAGTATATATGCAGAGAAATGAATCCAGGGGGTTCACTCCATTATTTGGTCCTCCTTTCTCTTAATCCACCACACACTTTTCTTGCAAACCTATTGGCCACACGTTGCATCATCAGTGCCCACACATGTGCTTGAAGGTTATTTGCACTAAGTATCAGATGTAAATACATGTTATAAACAATCAACACTTAAAAATGCATGAATTTTCTATTAAATTAGCTTGTTGCCACCTTAAAGAAAGAGATGTGAGTGAACACAGCTTCTCTTTGAAATGCTCATTTGTGACCTTTTCTGCCATTCAGTTGCCAGCTCACCTGGCTTACAGTGAACATCTTCCCGGGGAAACCGGCACATTGCTCCTGAGATCTCTCATGTTCCTGATAGCACAGCTCATCTTACTCACCACAGGGCAAGACTGTCACCTAAAGGTGGATTTGGAGGTGCCAACCTTCATTCACTCATATGCTTTCTTCTGCACAATTGAAAGGAGGCAGAGAGGGGGAATCCTCTCAGAGCTAAAATGTAAAAGGAAACTGAGGCTTGTGCCTTGCCTAGGAGGAACTTAGGCTTCAGTGATTTTAGTAGATGTCAATCTACTGGAGCAGATCCCTAGTCTCCCTGTATTTTGCTTCACTTGTATTTTTCATATTAACTGTTGATTGGCTGTCTTTAACTAGAAGCTTTTTTGGGTCAAGAACTGTAACTTCTAGTGGCAGATCTCTGAGATGCACCTATTAGAGTACAAGTGACAGGAAACTATTCTGGTGCAAGAACTTAACAAATTCTAAGTCTTTTAAAAAGTTTTTGCATTCTTCAACCCTATTCTTATGCACCATTTGAAGTCAGGGACTGACTGAGCATATGTTAAAGTGCCCTGCTGCAGGAAACCATTTTGTGTATTACTGCCAAATTTCATTCTTCCCGAGCTGACTTTAAACTGGATGGCTCGACAGCTGATGGCAGGACTGCTGCAGCAGCACAGAGCTCAGGGCAGGATAAAAGCCATGACGTCCAAACACCTTTTCACATAGATTTTGCAGCCCATTTTGGTGTCACTGCTACGCATGCAGCAGGTAACAAGTTTCAGTGAAGGCAGCTCAGTGCTCGTTAGAGTGCCAGTCACAGTGCTTGCATATGCATCGGTAACCAGGAGTAATGAGAGCTGGTTTTAGATCCTGGTGCACCAGGGCTTGCTGTGGCTGAGCATTTCATCTAACTGCTGGGAGGCAGATGTTGCATTTTTACCATCTGGTGGAGCAAAGAGGAACAAAAGTTCAATTTTGAGGAACCACAAAACCCCAGTTACTATGCTTCCTGAAATAAACAGGGCAGGAGACTTTTTCTCCTTTTAATGCCTTTATTAAAAGTGATCAGCTGAAGATTGGAAAGCCCAACGGGTCTGCAGTCTCCATCCATCTCTCCCAGAGTGACTCAGAGAAGGAGGAAGAGGAGGAGGAGGAGAAGGAGGATAACACACAGCTTTCTCCACCAGGGGCAGAGCAACGGGCCCTGTCCTCATGGGTGCCTTGAACACAACCCCCTGTTGACTCCCGGCTCGTAATCTTGGTTTCAGATCTTGTCTGTGCTCAGGGTGAGGAGCAACAAGTGTTTTTCAGCTTCTTTGCAGGCTCAGCACTCTGTTCCTTACGTCCAGACATCACTCTAATTTCTTGATTCTGTATTGACTCCTTGTTTTTGGGGTCTTTTCGGTAAGTTTGCATCTTCTGATGCCCCACTCCTACGTCTTGTCCCCTCCCTTTGCTGTCCAGGGAGAAGAGCCATTAACTTAGCCCTAGCCAGGGCCTTTACTGATATAAAAGGAGCCGTTAACTACAACGACTTATTATTATAATAAGTGATTATAATAACAAACAGGTAGAACTGCAGCAGCAACAACTGGCTGGACTGGTTTGCAACTCTTTTTTTTTTCAAAAGAAATTTGGCAGATTTTTTTATTTGTAACACTTCCTGTATCCTCAGGGTTTAGATCTCCTACAGAGGTGGCCAGCAAAGGGATGCAGATACTTCAGATAACAGTCACATGAGGCTGGAAAAAAAATCGTGGTAGATAAAATCCTTCCCTATGTAAAGATGAGAGAATGAGCATTAGCGTAGTGCCTTCTCTCTCACACCGAGCACTTGAAATCTCAGCATGTAAGAGGAGCCGTGGGAAGTGGACTCCTACACTATTTGCTCAAAATATATCCTAAACATGCACAATTTGAAAAAAAAATGTGCAAAAATATGTCACATTTTTCAGTGGGTTTTGTTTTTGTTTTATATCCCACAGTCTTCACACTGTAAACACAGTAAAGAAAGTCCCAGAACACTCAATCTTCAAACCTTTTCCTGGTCAGTTGTTAATTAATGTTTTTTAGGGGGTTGGATTTTTGTTTTGGCTTTTGGTGGGGGTGGTTTTGGCTTGGCTTTTTGTTGTGTTGTGCGAGGGCTTTTTTTCCTCCTGCAGAGCTACAGTGACCTCCAGCGGCCAAAAGAAGCCTTTCATGCTTCTAGACTTATTTTAGGAAAGGTAAAACTATCCCTGATTATTATCTGTGTGTGACAGGTGGGTCTGGAAATGGAGACGGAAATTGGATCCCTGTACTTCTGGATCAAAGCTGAAGACTAACTATCATCGTTATCTTGAATTAAGTAACAGGAGAGAAGTTTAAAGTATTCATTATCTAAACATTTCTTTAGCTGGTATGCTTTTAATTAAACAGAGTTTGTTTATCTATCTATAAATCCTTCTAGCAGCATCTCTGCATTTAGAGTTTAGTTTTAGAGGGATAAATTCTTCTCATCAAACATGAACCCAAGCAGTAAAAAAACCCCATCAAATATTGTAAAGTATGGAAAAGCAAATTCCAAGTTACAAGAATGAACAGCTGAAGTGTGAGAGAAAAGTGCAGAAACACATATACTAAGCATTAACTACTTTCTGGTACTATAGTTCAACAACTTTATCTATTTCAGCCTTAGATGTGTGCAACAGCTTTGTCCACTCCCACGCTGGACAGATGAACTGTCATGGGAGAAGGGCTGTGATGGCATAGCCCCTTATAGAGCCCACAGTCTGTGGATTATATCCTATATTAAATCCTATTCTGTCAGTAGCTCCTGCCTCAGAGTGCAGACAGATTTTCCAACCAGCACATTCAGCCTCCTCAGGCACAGCCTGAGGTGGGAGATTTCGTCTTGTCCACCACTCATGTTTGTAAGTGACACTCTTCATTATGGTTTCTAGGTTACTAAAGTACTCCCATGGTTTCTGAGGATATATACTGATGCAGTCAGTAGCCTGATTGTCGGTAGGCATAAATGAAAAAAGCCTGGGTTTAAGACAAGCTCAAATAATGGAAAAGCAATTCTTACTGGTCCTTTTCCAAGTGGTGCTATGGAATTTACCACATGCATTCACCACTAGTGGTAGCACAACCATTTTTCTCTTCTGCATATACAGGTTCCCACCTCCTTCCACACAACTACCTGAATATTGTCATGTCCCTTCATTTCAACACCAGATTTCCAGGAAAACCCTCTAGGGCTTGATAGGACAAGTGTTAAAGTACATACAGAAGTTGAGTATTTAAAAGGCATAGAATTCTTTCTTTTTGTGTCAAGAGCTTCCCTACAGGTTCATTCACGGTGCAGGTGACTCACATCAACACATCCCCCAAGAGATGAGGGGGTCTTGGTTGAAAAAAAAGACTGAAGGACAATGAAACAGGGGTGTTATCAAACTGACATGTTCCAGTAATATCATAAAACTTCAAGTTGCATCCCATAATGCCTGAAAGGAAAGCAGGAGTCACTTAAACAGTGACAGAATCCACTTTGAACTATCATAGTACCTTGTCCCATCTTTGCCTCAAGATGGCAAGGCTTCTAGGTCTTTCAGCTGTAGACAGATACAACCAGGGTCTTCCTGAACAGTCTTGTTCTCCAGTTATTTAAAACCCACCTTTACATCCAATTTTATTAAAATATTATCACAATCTTTCTGTTCATCACTCAGCTCAGTTACAGCTGAGCTTTGGGAGAATGCAGTGGCAAGAGACACCCATTGCTCAGTGTGTTGATCTCCTGCATGAACAGATCCCTGGTCCCTGGGAGGGAAGGTTCAGCCCATGGTGGTGCTGTGCATCTCTATTGGCACAAAGTGGCCCCAAACATGCAAAAAGGTGGCGTGAGTCCTACTCTAACCTCTCAGAGCATCAGCACATTTGTGTGGGGATTGCATTTCACAGGAGAGAACAGGCTGCTAGCTTGTTGGAAAGAACTTTCTGGCTGAAAGAGGAGACACCTGCCACTGTCAGCCTGGATTGCAAGAAACAGCAGAAGGGTGGCATGAGCTCCAAATGTTGAGACAAGGTCAAGTGAGACTTCTTGCATAGCAACAGGGGTAATACCTCCTGTTGCAGTGACCCTCAAAAGAAGAAAGCCTGTAAAAAGAGACTGAAAAATAGGGTTTGCATTTCAGCAGAGACACAAAATGGCATAGGGAGAGGAGAGGAGAGGAGAGGAGAGGAGAGGAGAGGAGAGGAGAGGAGAGGAGAGGAGAGGAGAGGAGAGGAGAGGAGAGGAGAGGAGAGGAGAGGAGAGGAGAGGAGAGGAGAGGAGAGGAGAGGAGAGGAGAGGAGAGGAGAGGAGAGGAGAGGAGAGGAGAGGAGAGGAGAGGAGAGGAGAGGAGAGGAGAGGAGAAAGGCTTTACTGCTCTTGATGTATTGAAGAGCTTGCTTTGACCCAGATTACCTGTTCCTCAGGCAATATACAAATTGGAATCTCTGTGGGAACTTCATGGTATCTGCATCTATCTGTAATGGACACAGCTTCAAGGGATGATTATCTGTTTCATACAAATAAGGAACCTATATCTCCTGTAGACATCTGGTATCTGGCTTATGGACCACAACTGACTGTCTAATATCTATGGACCAAAACTCTCTGTCTAATATCTTATCTCTGAATTGCTGTTGTACCAGGAGAAAATATCCTCTTGGAAGAAAATACTAATCATCTAATGAACTAGTTGAGTAAATTCTTCTAATGGCTAAAAGAAATGTAACATACAAAAGTAAATAAATAAATAAATAGGATTTTTAATTTTCATGCCTGTCTTCAATGTTATCTCAGTGAAATATTAGGTTTTTGCTTGGGACTGCAGGGATATATCTGGTCTCTTCAGTATTATTTTTGATACTCCCCAGACAATTAGCAGAGAGGCAATGCCTTAAGAGGTCTGACAAGTCTTCAAATTCACTTGTCATCAGTGTCTCCATCTCTCCATTTATATTACACAGAATTGAAACACCATGGTAATGATCTAGTATGCTTAAATTATGTATTCCCTTCTCCCACTAAAAGAAAGAGCAGGCTGTCTCTTGATCCAGACTGGCAAGTAGTGGTGCAGGATTTTTTGTATTTGTCTAGTGGTTATGACACTTATTCAAGAAGATGAAGACTGAAGTTCAAGGTTTTTTCATGGACCTAGATGGGAACAATCTCTGCTTTGGTTCTGCATCTGGACTACTCTGCATCCAGGAAGGTAGGAGTTATGGGATCATGCACCAGAGATCCAAGGCTAAGCTTAGCCCTGCATGACAAATGACAAAGACCTTTCAGGTGGGAAGATACAGCCAGGAGTTTCCCAGTAACTCTCTAAATTGAATATACATTTTATATCAAACTTCTGTGAGACAGGAGAAAATGGACGAGGCCACACACATGAAAAAGAATCCCAGATCTGTTCTTTCCTCCTCTTTCTGTACTCTGACATCCTTTTCTTCCCACAGCTCTCACAACCTCTGGTAGTGCTGAGATTACAAGTGGGTATCCTTATGTACTAAATAAAAGGCAGATTCCTCTTCACAGGCTGTGCCAGACAATTTGTCTTCTAAAATTTTTTCCTATTATTCAGTTGCTTAAGGCTACTATATGGACTATCTGCTAGGAGGTTACTGAAAAATGGGCACTAGACTGCAAACAAATTTTGAATAAAGCTGAGCTATTTTACATAGCTCAGCAATAATTTTCATATTATTTCTTATCTCTGCAACCTTTTGCACAGCTTGTTTAATAAAATTTTTTTCCCACTGCATTTTCCTGATTAGAATTTGCTGGGACTCTACTGACAAAGTTCATTTGCAGTATAAAACAGTGAGTTTAACAGCACACATCAGTTTCAACAAAAGCATTTTGACTGGGTTATTTGGTTTTTGTGCTTCTAGGAAAACCTTCTAGATTTCAAAAGTAGAAGGTTCTGAGTCCAATGTTTCATCTGAGACAAAATCTTTGAGGCACCTGTCTTGGAGTAGTAGGGTTCCACCCATTCTGGGAGACAGAGCACTAACAGAGGTCCCCAGACATTAGGTCTGAACAAAGATGGTTTCTACCATCAAGAAATCTGCACAGTTACCCAGAGTGTTCATACACTTTTACCAGCTGATACAGTATTGCTTGACTGTTGGCAGGAGCACAGCCAGAATTTAATGACCCTTCTACTCTGCTGCCAAGGCTGAGCCCCTCAGAGTGCCACAGTCACTGCTGCACACAGGGGTGCAATAATGATAGGCATCCCATGAGCAGCAACATTTTCTGTTTACATAAACTGCTTTCAAACTTGAAAGAATGTGAGTGGGGTCAATAACATAGAGGACAGATGGCCTATAGCTAATTTGTTATAATAATCATCTGATAATAGATAATCTGAGTAATCCAATAAAGTAATCATGTCATATTAGAGGTTAATAATCTCTAAAAATCAATTAATTTCTCTAGAAAATTCATCCAATTATGGACCCCCTAGGACATAAGCATCCAGGATTTTAATGCATTTGGACTCAATTCCTGGATAGCCACTAAGATTTACTTACTTAAATAATCCTGATTTACTTCTCTCTTGATTTCCAATTACTTTTCTTCCTAAGAGGTAGTCATAGTCACACTGGTGTATTTTAGGGTCTTCTATTTCAGGTAAATGGCACAACTTCTGTCTTTAAGAAGGACAGGAAAAGAGTACAAAAACAGGAGTGATTTGCACTCTATGAGAAGAGATTTAAATAAATCACACCTTGTTATGGATTAGACAGTGGGTGAGCCAAAAGCTTATGGGTAAGATCAGAGAGAAGGCCAACACAAACATCTGTTGTAGACCATCCCATAGAGAAAAGATGGTGGGCAAGCCTTTAAACAGTCTGAGAAAGCATCAGGATTGTGGTCACTGGCTCTCACAAGGACTTTAATCCTCCCTGATATATCTTGGAAAAGTAACTTGCAACACTTCAAGCAATTCAAGAGGTTTCTGGAGTGCTTTGAGGTCAAAAATCAATTTTTTTTGGAAGCAGATGCTGGACTGGCCAGACAGGGAAAGTGCTCTGCTGGATATTCTACTCATAAATAATGGTTTCATAAATAAGTAGAGTCTGTGGCTGCATTGACTGCAGCAACCTGAAATGGGGGTCGTAGGGTCTGAGAAAAGAGAAGACAAGTAGCAGAATAAAGACTTAGATTCTATGACATTAAAAGATATTCTAAAGAATTAGATTTCCCAAGAGAAGGCTTTAAGAAATGAGTAGATGAGATCTCGTTGCAGACAACCCTGAAGAGCAAAAATATCAAGAGGTTGACTAATATTCAGGAGCAACTTCTTCAATGATGTTTGGTCTATCATATCATTTGGAAAACCAAGAAAACTCTGCAAAAATAGCATGTATGAAAAGGAATATATTCTGACTGAACTAAAATTGAAAAGAGAAAAAATACCCAAAAAGTCAAAATATGGATAGGCTACCAAGGAGGAATAAGAGCCATTGCTCTAACAGGCAGTGCAGGAGTTGGGAAAGCTGAGGCTGGATAAGAAGATATGGATGTGAAGAGTTTGAACAGCAAAAGGAAGACAACTGAAAATGTGACTTTACTGCTGAGTGGGGTAGCGTATAAAAAAGGATGTGAAAAGGCTGAGCTAATCCATTCCTTGGTCTTTACTGGCAAGGCCAGCTCTCAAGATTTCTGTATCTTTCTGTTTAGTGACAGAATTTGGTGAAAGAGTAGGCATAGGAACAACCAAGTTGGGCTCCACCTAATCCCTCTGGGCACACAGAAATCCATGGAACAAAGCAGTGTCTTGAGGATGCCAAGGAAGCTGGCTGATGTCACTGTAAGAGTGCTATCAGCTCTGAAAGGCAACAGAGGCAGCTCCCAGTCTCTGAGATCAAAAGCAAATATTAGTCCATATTCAAAAAGAACTAGAGGGAGGCTCAAGAAGACCACAGTCCACTCTGCATCATCCCATATCCAGGCAGGCTATGCACTAAACACTCCTGGAAGACACTTCCAAGCACATATGTTTGCAAACAACCAATAAAAATTTGCTAAGGATCTGAACAAACTAACTGCTCGCTATGACTGTTCCTGTGGAAAAGCAGAGCACAGTCCTTTTTCTTCCATTACTTTATCACATTTTTTCCTATAGAAGCTTTGTAGTTCAGTTGTAAAGATGCAGATGGATGAGTGGTTAAAAACTGAATGGGCCTTTAAAATCAAAGCTAGTGAACAAAAAAAGCCCAAGCAAGCAGTGTGTAGGAGTGATGCAGGTTGGGGTCATGACAGGGACTGATGTCATTAATTTCCATCAGTGACATAGACAATAGACTATATAAACTGAAATTAAATGCTGCCACGACACCAAACAGGGGAAGGGCAAAGCTGCTGCTCAGAGGGACTTTGGCAGGTGGAAGGAATAGGCCAATAAAATAGACATTAGGTCCAACAGAGTAGCAGAAGGCAAAAGCACAGGCTTTAACTCATGCCAGCTCATGAGCTGTCAACCTAGAGACTGCATCAGCAGGAGAGGAACTGATGTCCTGATGGACCAGGAACAAAGACAGTGCTGTAGCTGTGCAGTTGATGCAAGTTAACTGCACTGGCAAGAGTGTGGCCAGCAGATCATTCAAAGTGATCATGACCCTTCCACATGGCAGAATGGTGCCCTATCTGCAGGACTGTGCCAGCTTGTGGAGCCACTAGTAATAGGAATCTTTACAAACTAAAGAGAACACAGAGGAGGACTGAAAAGGTTAAGGGGCAGGAGGAAGCAAAAGGCTGAGAGCACTAGGTTTCTTCAGCCTGAGTGGTGGATCTCATAGCTGTCTTCTGCTACATAACAAGAGGGTTATAGAGAAGATGAAGCCACAGGTGCATTGCAAAATGACAATAGGCAGGTGCCCAGCTGCAGCAAGAGAAATTCCAATTGGATTTGTGAGGTGGGGGAGAAGAAATTAACAGGCTGCTCAGGTGTATTGTGGAATCTTCTTTCTTCAAGATTTTCATGTACTACTGGAGAAACTGAGCGACCTGTTCAGACTTTGAATGTGGCCTAGATGTGAGCAGAAGGTAGGCCCAGATAGCCTTCAGAGGTGCCATCCAACCTGAAGTATTCTGAAATTTTAGACAATCCAGTACAACCTGTGTATTGTATGTTTGGATGGCTTAACTATGCAAAAGGAAAAATTGTTATTTTATTCTGACCTATTTCTGAGTGCTTATAATTTTAGGGTGTTTATAATTTATCTAGAGTGGCTCAGAAGTATTTGCTTTTATGGAATAATAAAATTAATTTACTTTTTTTCCTTGATGTAAAGAATTCAAACAAGGTGGAGCACAGGAAATGTTATTTTTACTGTGAAAGAACTTTGATACTGGACTTTTGCCTGTGAGTGAGGTTTAAATCCCTTGACATTTAGCTCAATTTCCTCTTTGCTTTACACTTGTGCAACAACATTTCCCTGAAGTCACAGACCTATTATAAGAATGAACATGTCAGTTTCTTAATTACACCCATGGAGCAGTGACATCTTGACAGTTTCTTTCTTTGTCACTGAACTTATCTTGAGATCACCTCAAGGTTACCAGTGCAGTAGCAGTGGCTGAATAGGGAAAAGTCCTGCACCATTCCATTCAGGTCCCCAGAGTTCAAAGGGTGTTGGCTGAATTGGTGACTTCAAAATTGGTGATTTCTAAATCCATTTAGGTTTCAAGGTCCTGGGTTGTTTGGTACATGTACTATTTCTTCAGATGAATGAGTCACCTGACATACTCAATGTGACTGGAAATGAAGATCCATTCAGGAGGACACACCTGGTGTTCTTTGGTCTTTTTTGCTCACCTATCATTGACTAGTGCTTGTATAATGACCAGTATGAGTTGTGCATCACTCAACTACCATTTGGGCTAGGGGTAGTTATTTGGGTATTTTTAGCAGTTGTATTTCTTAGGCTGGGGCTCCATTTCTGCTTCTAAATGAAAGTTAGGTTTGCATAGTGGATCTGTACTGCCATTTGATTTTTTTTCCTAAATTTTCAGCGGCTACAGCTTTTTCTTACAGTTGTTATAAGAGGTAAAAGCCCAAGTGGGTGGGTGTAATAATGCAAACAAAACCAAATAACTCAGAGCTACAAAACTGAAATTCAGCAAGAGAGAGACAAAACCAAAATATGACCATATGGAAACTCTACAATGTTGAAAATGTTTGTTTCTTTAATTCTGAGAGGGAAACGGCAAAGATTTGTAAAAAACTTTGATGAAAGTCTAAAATAAGCAGCAAAGTAAATCACTGTAATAATTCTACCCACGCTTTATTCAAAAAGAACCCTTCCTGAAAATATATATGCACTTGAAAAACATATTGTTTGTGGGAAATTTTGCAAATACCATCAAGTTACTTAAATACACTGCTGCTCTTAGGTTGAAATACATAAAACCCAGGTAATGGATTGAGCCTATACCTATACATCCAAATTTATCTCTTAAATTAGTTTGATTATCATAACACCCTATAAGAGACTGTAAAAGCCTACCAGCATAGGAAGATCCTCTGGCATTCTTTAAAAGTGGAGCTCTTTCACCCACAAATTCCACTGACCTTCTTGCCCCCTGCGTTTCAGAAACTGCAGCCACAAATGCCATCTGTATTAGCAATATAATGCACTGAATGACAGTTTGATCCTTTATCTGAGCTATTAGAACAAAGAATAAGTGATTATTAAAATTATGACTGACTTTAGGGGTCAGCAATACTTGACATTTATGTGAGACTTATTCTCAGAGAGCAGAAATAAACTCATAGGCAAATGCCAAGTACAAGCTCACCCTCCACTGGTCATGGCTAATAACCTGCCTGTCACACCAGAGGACAAAAGGTGGCTGTACAATAGAGCAGCCAGTCACCAGAAATTTCCCAGGAAGCTTCACACAGCAGTGGTAGACAGACTTGTGAGAAAGAGAGCTGATGTTACATTCCAGTACATATTAACAAGCTGTTGGGCCTGAAGTGCTGAATCCTGACTCCATTTGACAAACACATCTCCTGCAGAATTCAGCAGGAGCTCAGCAGGGGTGAGTCTGTGGTGCAAACAGGAGGGCTAGTCAGCAGGACAGCTATTTAAAAGTGATCACACTCCACGGCTTTGCTGTAGTCTTCCTCTTTTGCCTTCATCATTTCGGAGTTCACAAGGTCATTTCATTAATTATGGTGACAATCCGTTTATCCATAAAACATTTGTAGACTGAGATGCCCTTTTGGATACCAGGATTATGGTTACAATTGCAGAAGATTCGATGATTGCAAACAAGTTAAGAGGAAGGAAGCAGGGAGAGGAAATCAAGCAAGGGCTGAGATCCCTGTTTGTTTCTTTATTTACTTACACTAAACTATTTCTATTACACAATGTAGAAAGAAAATTATTTCCAAATATTTCCATTTTGCAGTCTGTTTTTCTACAGCTGTAATTATCTAAGGACATAGGCACAGTAACTTCTGTAAGGAGGGCTAATACTCCCTGTCAGCTGGTATAGTCTAATTTTCTAGCTAAACTGATTGATGCAATAAAGGATTCTACCTCTACAAACTTTATCACAGGAAATTTACTGATGATATTTAATGACTAGATTTTTGTCTAATAACCTTCAAGCCAAAATCTCACATGTTGTCATGGTTTGACACTGGCACAATGCCAGTGCCCCCATGAAGATACATTCTCCCTGGTAGCTGCTGTGAGATGTGACCAGGAATAAGCAAAGCAGGCTCCTACTTAGGAAAGAAAAGAACCAGAACTTTATTAACTACTCTACAACTACAGATAAAAAGGAACACACACACAGGGAAAATGAAAACTTCACAAATGCATTTCCTCCTCCCCCACCAAATTTCCAACCCAATACATTTGTTCTTCAAATCACCAACTCTCAGTCTAGCAGCACCTTTTAGACAATCAATCCTCAGTTCATCAAGAGGAGAGGAGTCCTTCTTGTACCATGGGCTTCCCCTGGAAACACAGCTGAAGCCTCGTGTGTTTCCGTGTCTCAGTCGTGGCACCGCCCGGAGTGCATCTGCCGTTGTGACTTCTTCCTTTCCATGTCCAGTGCTCTCACCACTGAACATGGACCAGAACTGCTTCTAGGGTTGCCTTTTTTAAGGATGCTCTGTCCCGTTCCAAAAAAGGCCAGTCTCTCCTTTGGGACACCTGTCCCCACAATCTCTCCTTTGGGACACCTGTCCCCCCCATATTTTTTCACCCCCTGGGGCCGAGGGGCATCAACACTGAGCAGTCTCTGTATCACAAACAATCTCTCCTTTGGGACACCTGTCCCCCCCATATTTTCACCCCCTGGGGCCGAGGGGCATCAACACTGAACCCTCTTGGTTCTGAGGCCATTGCCTCCCCCTAGAATGCAGTCTCTGTGTCACAAGGAACAGGGTTCTGTCCATGGCTATACAAAAAGAGTCCAGCAAAAGCCACTCCATCATCTCTTCCCACTAGGATTCTTCTCTATTCTTCTACTATCTCTCACTCGCCCAGACCTCTCTCACACTGGCCCATTTCCTTCCTCATCTTCCACTCTATCTTCTAGGAGAGGTTAATGTTCTGTAAAGTTCTCATTCTCCAAAAAGGGGTTAAAAGCTCCTACAAGCGGCCGGCTGAACCCCCCCCTCTTCTCCGTCCCAGCCGTGCTGCCGACACAGGCCCATGTTTATCCAGTTTCAAGGTTACAGTCCCAGGCAGCGGCTCTCTCTCTCTCTCTCTCTCTCTGTGTCTCTCAGGGGGGGCTGCCCGATGGCTCCCGGTCTCTCTCTCTCTCTCTCTCTTCCACCCTTCCACCCCCGGGCTCAGGCCTACCTCTCCCGGCCACATGGCTTTTCCCCTCCCCCTACCCAGCCAGCAGCTGGGCCGGGGGAGAGACCCGAACTCTTTCCCGCCGGAAACCCAAGAGAACCCTCCCAGGGGAGAGCTCTGCTTTTAACCCCGTGTTCTCAGAGGCGTGTCCATGTCCCAATGGCTAGGTTAAATGCCAATATTAAAGTCTGAATATCCATTGGCCAAAAACACAGCATCCCAAAAAACACATTTCCTGTCAAACCACCACACATGTGATTTCTCAGCAGGAGAGGTAAAAAAATAGACTTAACTTCCTTTCTTTTCATTTTGCTTCTGGGCTAAGACATGCTACTG
Organism: Molothrus ater; assembly: GCF_012460135.2. Taxonomy (NCBI): domain Eukaryota; kingdom Metazoa; phylum Chordata; class Aves; order Passeriformes; family Icteridae; genus Molothrus; species Molothrus ater. Next base: position 38,131,829 of record NC_050479.2, read on the forward strand.
TTTTCTTTAATTTTATCCTAGGATCACCCTTTGTGTTTCATCAAGGATGTCCTAGGATATCCAGCTCCCACTGGAAAAGTTTGGCAGATCAGCCTCTCCTGTCTGCAATGCTTCACCTCTAGCACTGGGCACCAATATTCAGCTGGGACAAAATGTACATTCCACATCACATTTACCATAGTTCTACCCCAGACTTTTGCCAGAGTAAATAAGTAACATGCATCTGGCAGAATCAAAGATAAAAACAATAGTCTGTTCAGGAAGTCAACCAAAAAAATCCAACCAACCAACCAAAAAAAAAAAAAAAACACTCCTTGAGAGAATACAAATAGGAGTTAAAAGATAAATCCTGTCAGTCCCCAGAGCCTCCACATTACTAGGGCAGTTGCCTGCTACAGTAGAGGTGATAAAGCTCTCTTCTCTAGCCTGAGACTTGAAGGCCTCAAAATAAATAACAGAATCAGAAAAATATGGTGTGTGGAAAGAAAAATTTTATTAATCTACCCAAAAGAAAAGTCTTGGATAGGCCACTGAAAACAGGAGCATGCAGTGTTGAGTTGGAGGAAAATGTTGCATTTGCCCATGCTAAAAATACAAACAAATCTCTAAGTCTATCCATGCCTCAGCCCCACCATGACAGGCTGGTTGAGTTTTCTGTCTCCAGCCACCAGCAGCCAGCAGTGCAAAGCTCTTTCCTGATGGCCACTGTCCTTTTTCCATCGTTGCTCCCTCAGGTTCAGATAACTGTCTATTTTTGGAGGAGCAGAGCTCCAGACCAAGAATTAAAAGTCTTTGTAAAGGGCAGCTGGTTGTTGTAACGCTTCTAATACGAGACCTTTGTTCAAGCAACAAAACATTTAAATCCCTCTTGCCTCATGTGTTCTGTGTGTTGAAGAATCCCTAAATTTAAATTTAAAAATGAAAGTATAATCATTACATTAAGAGTAATTAATGTATTCTATCTCTTTATCACAAAAGTGTGCTTTCCAGGTGGTGAGGTTTTTTCAGCTAATTTAATGTCTATTAAGAGCATTCAAAGGAAGGATTAAAATGATAGTGAAAATGGGGAAATATCAGATTTAACACCAAAACTTTTAAATACAAAGATTTATAGTCTAAAGTTTTAAATAATTGTTCAAACTTATAAGAGGCTGTTCAAAGCTGTAATTGAAAACTTCAGGAAATATTCATTATATGACCCATAACAATCATGGTAAGACTTGTAAAAGTTATTAGTTGTCAGCTTGGCACGTAAAAGTCAAGACAATGTCACAGATATATCTCTTCTGTGTATATCACTAATGGCAAATTGAATTTAGGAATTTATAGGAATGCACTAGGAATTTGATGATTTGTTTTACCTATCTCTAGAAATGTCATTCATGTAAGTGTCAGCACCTACTAAAATGGAAATTATTAAAGAGAGAACAGCTGCAACTGTCACCTCCCTATATCCCTCTTTCAGACCTTCAGTTTGGAAGGTCTGGCTTTCATCCTGTCTTTCCTCATTGCTTTGTATAAGGCTATGTTCAAACTGGGAAAATTAGAAATCATCTCTAAGTCAAACAGTGTCTGAAATCTGTCCACAAATCGGTTCTCATTCTCCAGCCTAAACTTCATGGCCCACAGAATAACAGTATCATTCTTGCACAAGTGATCAAAAGTTAGGAGGAGTTCATCCAGGAATGGATGGTGGTAAACTACATCAGCAGCCATAATGTAGTCAAAGTGACAAGAAGACCTAGGAAAGTTCTTTTCCAGATCAATTCCCCAGGACAACTCCTTAACACAAGGCTGGTGTTTGCATTTCTGCTTTGTATTTTGGAGAATGTTGTACTGAAGGTTTCCCAGTAATTCTGGCAAATCTGTGGCAGTCACAAAGGCACCTGTGACACAGAGAAAACGAATACAATATTTGAATATACAACAACACTTGACTAAAAGCCCATTCACAAAAGCCACTACACAAGGAATTGGTCTTATCAGGTAACTCTCACTGAGGGCAATAAAAAAATGCAGATGCTCCCAATAACTCTTAAATATTGTGCTTAAAATAAATATTTTCTTCCTTGTAGTTCTACTCTACAGATTGCCATCTAAATGCAGCTGGTGGGGAGAAATCAGATACTTACTGTGTCTTGATATCATCACATTGGTTAAAAGTACAGTGGCTGACTAGGGATTGATGAATACCCATTACTGAATCCAAGAAGTCAGCATGAAATTTAAGCATTACCTCAGGTTCTTCCCTTCTCACACAAGATTTCTCAGACTACCAAAAGCTAAAGTTCTGTTAAATGCAGAACCCACTGACCTGGATTACTCTTGAAGATGAATAGGGTGCCATGAGAGAAAACACAACAATGTCTGTAGCAGAGATCAAGTTGCTGAAGGAAAATACTGAAACACAAATAGATACGGATAGAATTGGATAGAAGGTGACCTGGCATCCAAGAGCTGTTTGGTCAAAGGAAGGGGATGCACTGGTCTTACCCACATCTGGCTCAGTCTATTTGCCACTGATACCCTGCAAAGCCACTAATTTCTTATTTTGATCCCCAGTTTAACATGGTTAATGACAACATATCTACTGGGACCTCCTTTATTGTATCAATACACTCCCAAAAAAAAAAAAACCCACAAAAGCATGTTTCCAAACATGCCTTTTAGAATTTATTGTTTCTTGCTCTTGGAAACTTTCAAACAACAGTCTCTTAGAAGAACCAAGCCACATAGTTTGTCCTCCATTATTCATCTGAGAGGTGTTTCCAAGAGCTTAAGAAAAATATCACATACTCACCCAGCAAACTGGCCACTATGGAGACCAAGCCAGTTCCAGCTCCAATTTCAATCACATTTTTGTCAACCAAATTGCATTGTTTAGAATGAGTTTCCAAAAAATAACACAGAACAAGAGCCTGTAGGGGAGGAAATCCATTAACATACTGAACAAAATAATGAACTAAATCCCTTTACTAAATATGAATTGTCATTTAAAAGCATGCAAAAAAATTGTTGTCTGTTCAAATGAGCAATATTCATTCAAGCACTGTCCCTAAAGGACCACAGCTCACCATGATCTTTATGCTCTATAGGTCACAAAATACAAAATGCCTCCATATAGGTCTGTGAATTCTTACAGACAGAAGGAGCAGCTACAATTAGATAATCTGTCACAACACATGACGAGTTCTAAAATTCCGGTCACCAATTCCTGCTTATAACTGGACTTACTTCTGGTTGAGATAAACTATGTCCTTCACAAAAACATCTAGATATAAAGACTGCTTCTGAGAGAAAATAGCCAAGAAGCCTTGTTAAGTTCTTACAATAGTCAATTATTTCTGGCAATAATTAATTATTGTTAGGGTTCAAAAGGGACAAATAGATTTACCCCCTTTTCTTTTGGCTTTGTTTGCAGTTTCTATTTGCTTATCTTGTTAGACTTAGCAAACTTCCATAGCAACTACAGCCACAAAGAGCATCTACAACAGACTCCTTACACATGTATATGTAAAGTGATTAACTGATCAGTTAAAGTGATTAAAAAAATCTTCTTCAGCTTTTCTGCCCGATCACACGCTGACCAGTGCATTTTAGTTCACTGGTGAAATAGAAATTGCTAATTTTATTTCTCTCATAAAGATAGTTTCCATATTTACTTCCATATCTTTCTGAGGCTTTGATAGCTATATAATCTCCATTGACAAATAAGATTGCTATATCCTCTCACAATACAGATGACCATTTGGAAAGGCAATCATTAGCGGCCTGCTCTGGCACAGCAAAATTAGTTTTGCTTTTAAGCAATTATGGATGAGAAGGACAGGAGCAGGAGGACTGCTGACCCAGTGTTAACATGCTAGAAAGTAAAACAAAGGGGTTTTTTTCTACATTTTAATTCAGAGCACAGAAGATAAGGTAATCCAAACTTACATATATTGTTTAATCAACAGCACTGATATAGAAATCAGTCTGTGAGAACCAGGAATAATAAAAGTCAGGTTCCTAAAGACTGGGTCTGATATTTGACATTATGTTGACATTATATTTGACCTTACATTAGGATTTCCTCCTAGTTACATTAATTCCTATAATTTCTTCCCTCAGGGTTTTGCCGTATTCTATTGTAGAAACTGACTGGCATAATCAAAGTTTCTGAAGGTTAAATCAGGGAAACTTTGAAATCTGCATTCCTTTCCATGAAACATGCAGAACCTTTACTTTCCTTAAAGTTTCTGCACTCTTGAAAAATTTGGCTGCCATTTTTCAGAAGATTTCAAGTACAGATCAGATAGATGGAAGTAGAAGGGAGGATATCAAGAGACAGAGATCAAAGGGTTGTCTTCCTTCTACAACAAAACTGGCTAAGCCATTCCAGGAAAAAAATATGTTTTCCAGTAAAGTCCATGATTTTGTGCGAATAATTGGTAGTCAGCCAAACTTTCCATGAAGACATACGCAGAGGTCACCAAAACATATAGTACAGATGACTGGTCCAGGTCTCCTAAAACCAGGAATATCATTTGGACTTCAAAGCAGAAGAGTAGGACAATTATCCTCAGCTGAACTATGGTCATACTTCTAAAAAACAGTATGACCCTAGGTGAGGCTGTTGGGAAAGAAATGGAGCATCCTGAGTCTCTCCTTTAGGGACACAGATTTCATCATGCATCGTGGCACCTCCCTAGAGATTTCTTTCAGTCTTAATTACTTCAAAACAGTAAGTTTGCTGCATTGTACATATTCAAAACTTGAGGAAGAATACTTGTATGGCGAATGTGTTGATGGTTCTTATATCAAGAGCCAAGGACAATGGTTCTCTCCAACTAGATTTCCAGCTGTTTAAGAAACTGAAAGCTCCAGCTGAACATTTTCCCATGTCTATGTATTAACAAGGTAAATTTGTTCCTTACATGAGTAGGTTGAACAGCTTCTATGAGTGATAACACCTTGTGAACTTGCATCACAGTTGTTTCTATAACCTGGATCTGCCTGCTACACAGCCATCTGTATTTATAAAATGTACAGAAATGCAATCATCATAAAACTGCCATATTTCTTTCAAAAGAAATGCTTGTAATTGGCTAATAGGATTAAAAGCTACTGGCAAGCAAGGAGGGGACACAGGATCATCCACCTTGGGTGATTACGGCATGCACAAGAAATACCAAGTAAGCTTTAGGAAACATAAATCCACAAAAAAAAAAAAAAAACAGGTTAAATTCAGGTTTGGGATTTGCAGAACAGAGACAGAGAAACACAGAATTATTTCCTTGGGTTTATAACATATAAAAAAGTATATTTATTATACAAAACAAATCTTAAAATGTTAGATGGCTCCAAAAATGAAAAATAACTATACTAGAAAAATATTGTACCGATGGCCAAACAACTGCCCCGTAGCAATCAGTGGCTTCTGTAATTCTTATCTCATGGCCAGCAAAGTGAAAGCCTTCCCAGGTCTTATAAGCTTGGTCAGGAAAAAAACGCCTCTCCATGATTTCTGCAACTATCTGTTCATCTTCTTTTTCCCCTGGAAGCAAAAGTATAAAAGGTCAAAGAGGCTGAGAGGACTGATAATAAAACTATCAATTCATATTGAAAAGCTGATTTGGAAGCAAGAATATAAATTACATCCATGAATAAAATACATTTCATCATTAATGGTTAGCGTGGTACACAGCTATTCTCCTGAATTCTAATTGAAATTTTCAGTGTGTGACTAAATAACTTCTTTCATGTCTCACTGAAGTAGCCAAGTTCGTACAAAGTAAAGAAGGGGAATGTTAGCATACATTGTTTTCCATTTCAGCAACCCAAAGGAAATTTTTAAACTTTTTTCCTTCAAGAACAGCTGCCCTAGTAAAGACACTCACAGCCTAATGCACCTGGATTTTTCATTATTCTCCATATCCTTTTATTGTTCACTTTCCCCATATTCTGGTTCTTTCTGACAGTAAACAAAAGGAGCCAGAATATCATTTATAAGTCTGTCACAAAACTTGTGAAACAGATCCTAGCAACACAAATTATGACAGACAGGAGTGAAAGCACTTGTGTTGTCAGGAAAGCTTATCCACCCACCCCAACAGCGCCCTGTCAGAGGGATTCTTTCCAGTTGGCTTGATATCCTGAATGCCATCCCTGTTGCTAAGCAAAGAATATTTATGATAGCTAACAAAATCCTGAATAACTGTTCTAACAGAAGAGGATTCATTCCTTTATAGAGGAATACCAAGCTAGTTCAGTTTTCCATCATCACACAAAACTGCACCACAATGTCAGAAAACAATATGTAAGTGAAACTGTCTAGAGCATTTTCTTAGCAAAGTCTAGATTTCTTCCAAGTTTTCATGGGAATTTTGCTTTCATAGCCAACTATAGTCTGTTAGCAAACCAGTGAAAGAAAAACATGCTTACAAGCTACACCTAGAAAGCATGCTAGAGATTTAGATAACTCAGTTACCACCTTGTCCAAAGCAGAGTTTCTGTATCAAGCCTGCAGCTCCCATCAAAATCACAGATATTAACTTTGGGATCTGCTGGCTCTGGAAAATGAAACCATTTATGCTTTCATCAACATAAAATACTTTGCTCTACTGAAGATTCTGTACATTTTCTTCCCCCTTGAATCATTGTGGTCACAAAGAACATAAAGACCCCAAGTGTTGTCATTTATATTGCCATATGCCTCAGTATTTTTATTATGATAATTATGGACAAAGTCTCGCCTTCCTTGTTCCAAGGAATAAAAGCAGGGGTGAACAAAGAAAAAGATTATACCACACAAAAATACATCATGAAGTTGCTCAAACTTATTAGCCAGTGCTTTAAGCTTGTAACTCAAATTTCAGCATCACAGGAAAATAGAGAATAGCATCAAACAAGGAAGAAAAACAAAAAATATTTGAATTTATGTTGACATTAAGACACAAAAACCCAATAAAAGCTGACTAACCAACCACAGTACTCGTAGAATCTATTGCAGGGGGGAAGAACCCTAATCACAGGATACAGCAAAATTAAAAACAATATCATGCATATACTGCTGGGAAAAAAAGTTTTCATAAATTTGATTAATATAAATAAAATAAAATGCCCAACATTGAAACTATGGTATTTTAAGATGTTGGAAAACAAGCAGTATGTGTCAGCCTCCTCAAGCCTCTGATGTTAATCTGGGAGAAAACACACGCATCACTGTGCCTGTAATCAGGGAGCTCTTGACAAACATAAGCTAAGTGCCAGGGAAATGCTACTTCAGGGCAAAATTAATCTTTCTCTTATGAAAGAAATATTAAAAAGCTGTCTTATTACACATATCATAAGTGTATTTAATAGATCATCCTGTTTCCAAGCACACCAGATATCGCCTGTTTTTAATCTTCTCCCATTGCTTAGAGCAGTCTGATCTTGTTCTGTGATCATTACTAGCTGTGGAAGTAAAAGCTATCCTTTCTATTACCTTTCAATTACAACCATTTTTCTTGATTTTCCTCCCTTGACATCTGTTTTGGATCCAATTTTGTTGAGAAGCTGGTAACTTATTAGGTCTTAACTTATAAAGCTCCTATGAGAAGATCTGTAAAACTTTAGCAGAGTTACAGCTGCCCCTCTAGCACTCAATAAACATTTCCCACCTATTCCCTGCAGGATCAGCAAACTTTCTACTCCAGGTTTGCGTAGCACCTACACTAACAGAGTTTGTAGGCCACTGCTCTCTTCCTGAGCATTGTCTGTACCCCTGAAAGAAGAATCCCAAATCTGCTGGTCAAGAACACCTCTTGAATTTTTGCCCATCTTATCCTTTTGGTAATCTTCCAGGTGGCTTATCTGGAGAAGCTTACACTTTTTTTTTTTTTCAATTTCTCTTTAAGAAAACTCTACTATTTTGGAGAATCAAAAATAATATTTGTTTCATCAAACTATCATGTTAGTTATCATGTTAGACAAGGCCCAAAGGAGAAACTTTATCAGAACCAGGACATTAATGATCCTGACAAAGAGTGCTGACAAATAAGAAGTGCAGAGTTTTAGTCAGATTCACTTATTTTGCACAAGTTTCCCTTTGAACAGCAAGAAACACTCCTCTGCTGCTTCTTATCTTTCAAAACAACTTCTTGTAGGAGTGCACAAAAGGAAATAAGTTATTTTTTCTGTAACTGCCCTCAAAGCACTGAGAATAGAAAAATAAAGAACTAGTGGGAAATGTTTCAAGTGACACAAAAATTGTTGTAAGAGTAAGGAAAATCCAAGTGAGATGAACTCTTTTAATATCTGAAAACATTAAGAAAAGTACTTTGATCAAACTAGCTCCTTGATAACAGGTGTAAAAAGCTGAAAGGGAGTTATTCTTCTGGAAGTGTTTACCTCTATGTTAGTGAATATTCTCTTGTTCAGAAAAAAAAAAAAAAAGCCTTGAACTTATGAGTCAATGAATGGACTCTAATGACATTTAAATAAAAAAAGAGATTACTCATCAGTAGAATAGGGTAGGATAAGAGAAGAGGAGGCTTGACTGACCTGGCTATCAGTTCTTGTAAGGATGGAAGTGCATATTGGGCATTTCCAGCAATACTACTGGAGCACAGATACTGAACCATCAGAACTGAAAAGTCTGCCAGGATTGGCTCCTCCCTTCTTCACAGAACCAGAAGAAGAGAAACACACAGGTTGTGTTTGACAAGATAGGCTTGTTTCACCCCTCTTCTTTGATGTGAAGAAGTGTGGAAGTGGTATACACACAGAACTATTTTCTTCAGCCTATTCATCTGTTTGCATGAGCAAACACAGAGACCACTGGAGTTTCTAGTGCCAGAACCTTATTTACAGTAAAATGAGGCAGATTGATCCAATCAAGGTAACATACAGAAATTGAGATCATTTTTCTTAGTGAAATATAGTGAACTTCTTTGTCTTGAACTTGTGTACAAAAAGTTACCTCTACAGGTGCCTCAAATCCTTCAATAATACCTTTAAGTCTCTTAAGACTTTTTGCCTGATAGGTTAATTACTTACAGTGTTCTTTGGAATATTTTAGATAAAGCAATGCTTATTATGTAAGTCTAACATCTTTGGAGCAGGTTCCATGAGCTCCCTTGATTTTACATTAATATCAGGACTGAGGGAAAACCTCATGTACTGTTGACACATCTTGCACTGAATCAACTACTTCAAATAGCCTAAACATCATTCTAAAGGCAAAGCAACTGAAATGCAAACAAAGCTTTCCAAACAGACAGTACTAATCATGTGGGAAACTGGAGTTGTGAAGTCAGAGGCAGGTTAGTTAGAGAAATGTATGTCAAGCTGCAAAATCCTGTGTAGGAACCAGAGGATTTTGCTGACACATTCACATGTCATGTTAAACAAATGTTAAAATGCTCTGTATTAGAACAAAAACCTAAAGAAACAAAATTATGTCAGTTCTGCTAAGAGAAAGCTTAAGCCCTTCAAGCAGGGAAGGGAAGATAGAAAGAAAATAACAGGAAACAGACCAGGTCAGAACAGAAAAAATTGCAAACTGCAGCATCTTTTTTCTTTTTTCTATAAAATTAGGGCAATCTTTACGTGCTCAATTTTGCTTAGAATTAGTAGAAATATTACCTGTTTAGAAACAAGATACATGATCAGCTATTTACACCACCTGTCACATAAAATCTAAACTAAAACATAGCTAAAAAAGTAAAGGACTCTTCCACAATGAAAGCTGTGAGGAATATACTAGCACTCAATATCTCCATTTTCAGACTCATTCACAAAAAACACAGAGAGTAACAAACATACTCCAAGTACTTTGCTAGTGGATTAGAAGAACTGATTTCTGATTCATTCAGAAAAAAAATATTTTCACCCATTGATTCATGGGAGCAGAGAAGAAAAAAATATATTAGTCTCTTTTGAGTGTTGGCCTGACTCTGCTTAATCTCAGGAGGTCAAATGGTGTCACAGCCCAATGTCATAAGGAAATAAGATCCAGTCATCTGCTTCTCGCCTGCTTTGATGGATTTTCTCCAACTGGCAAAAGGAATGAAATCCAAGACTTTAGCATGAATTTGCCCTGACAAAGTTCACCCCTACAGCAACATGTTCTCCCATCTTCAGAAGGAGAACACTTTCACCTGCAGAGTTTAGATTTAAAGTTTACCATTTAGACTTGTCCTTACAAATATTTTAATACCATGCATCAACAGCTGTGAAGATGTTTCCTCTATGACTTCTCAGCAATTGAGAAGTCAGTCCTCTGGAAAGGAGTACTACTTGTGCTGGTATTACTGATTGAGTGATGCTAGAGAGTTTCCAAGAGATTCCAAAAATTCATAACATCCAGGACTCTTCAGATCACCCCCCACTCTGGACACACAGGAGTGAAGTCATCCAAACTAAATATTTAAAGATGTATTTTATTTATATCATGTGGAAATAATATATATCATACATATTGTTTATATTAAAAATATATTGTCACTATCTATATATCCCAAAGTCAAGAGGATACCTGCAAAAAGATCAGTGAGGGAACAAATCTGCAACTCTACTGTGACTGTAAAAGACGACTGGAGAAGAGTTACATTACTCCACTGACAGAAATCATCCAAAGGTATACCAATAAATCCATGTGGATATTTCCAATGGCTCACACCAAATTTATCCTAAAACTACATAAAGGGCACAATAGTAAGGGACTTTGGAGTCTCAGAAGTTTTACTGAGCTACTGTCAGGTCAGGATCAGAGCCCTAGTCCTACAGGCACTACAGATGGCTCCATGGAAACATACACAATCCTGAATCACAACATAGTCCCTAAATTTCAGGCAGCATCACTTTAGTATCTTTATTTCATTCCACTTATTTCTATTTTATTCCATTTCAGCCTAAGGGCTTTCACAGGAAGGTGCTAGGGGGGAAAGTTAATCATGCTCTTGACTTCACAGAAGTCAGATGTACCTACACCTTTCTAAGAATATAAAGCAAAGTACCTTTCCAGCATGTCTAAACTGCACAGTTAACTTTTCCTTACTTCATCCCTACCTACAAAAAGTGATATCATCATGTAAGTGTAGGCATTCCACTACATTCATTACAAGCCCTGTCTGCTGAAGTGATGGCAGTGAAGGGTGTATTGTATCAATTAATCTGAGATATCATGCCAGGGTAACAAAATGCTTGAAACTTTATACTTTGAAATGCAGAAATACAAAACTGCAACCCACAGGCAGGCTCTTCTCAGCCAAAAGACAAGATGCACTTAGCCCAGAGCATGAGGACACAAGAACAAGAGAAGGGTTTGCTCACAGTATCCAGCCAATGTATTTACCCAGGTTTGAGAATCCAGGAAACCAGGATTGCAAGAATCATGCTAGAAGGATAAAAGCAAGGAAAAGTCCAACTACAAATCAGGCACTCAGTTTCAAATTTACAACACTGATATCCCAGCCCTATCCAAGTCAAAGGTCATCTAAAAACCATTAAACGGCTGAAAATAGAAGTACTGTAGTCATTTTATCTCATGAACACATAATGAATTCAAGTTTGCCAAGTACTTTCCTTGTTACTTCACCATGTTTGTCTGTCATTGAAAACATCTCCAAGTCTAGGCTCAGAAGCTATTTACTTTCTAAAAATAACTAAATTATGTCCCTTTGACTGCAAAGCAGACTCTGTTATTAAATTAGATGGTCTAATATACATTATAAAAGGCAGCTAACTTCCTGACAGATAGGAAGTGGCCTTAAAAACACTGTGAGTATTCAGCTACCAATAATTCTTGATTTCTAATATATTCCTTTGCATAAAGGACCTGAACACCAACCCATGCAGTCATACCACTTTTCTTATCTGGAAGTTGAGATATATTATTTATTGTCAAAATGCAGGTACTGCAAAGACTAAAGAAATGAAAATAGGAAAGATGGGCACATGGCTGAGAGGGAAGAATAAGTTACTGATTTACCCACAAAGGTCATATATGCTTTGATTATTTGAGTGTTGTCTCCAACTTCTGTTCTGTCCATATACAAGAAGTTTTCATTTGAGTTTAGCAATGTCTTAAGCTGAAATAGCATGTCTACTTATTGAGGGGAGAGAAAGAAAACAGGGAAGTGTTAAATTAATAAGATGAGCCAGCAGGAAACCAGGATTGCAAGAATCATGCTAGAAGGATAAAAGCAAGGAAAAGTCCAACTACAAATCAGGCACTCAGTGGTGAAGAGGCAGACTTGGGGTCCATACTCAGGCCACAGTTTTTCACATTTTATAACAAAGTCTTTGAAGTCAGTGAAAAAGCGTCAGTGCAGAAGAGAATGAGAAAGAAGTATCTCTACAAGTAACCCAGGAAATATGAATGAGGTGCTACATCACTACCTCCTCCCAGCTGAATTATCTTAAATTGTAAATTAGAGGGTTAGGATGCTTTTCACTTGGCTCCATTCCAAGTATGTCCCTTTTAAGGCACCGCTCTGGCCTCCACCAAGATGCTTGAAATGATGGCAAGAATTGCCATCAATTAGGACATCTGTCAGGCAGGGCAAGTAGAAGGAGTGTGTCCCTTCTAAAATGTCAGAATTTACGAGAAGGTTACTAGGTCAGCATTTTCTCAGATATTTATGGATTAAAAACTGAGCCATGGCCGAGTGAAGTGAGACGATGGACTGTCAAGGACAAGCACACCTGGCAAACTTGTTCTTTCGTCTCAGAGATAAAATTATTCTGGGTGAATTTACATAATGCAACTAGGGTAAAGTAATTTAGTTTCCCAAGAAATTAAGACAGGAGTGGTAGCATCTGGTCTCAGAAACATTTCGCCAAGGAGAGTTAAAGCTAATACGAGAAATTATGGGAGGAAAGAGAGACAAAAATGCAGGTGTGGAGAACTGATTGTTTAAAGCCACAAAAGGAATGATCAGGTGAGGACTGATCTGTAAACTGAGAACTAGTAGCAAGGGGAATCATGAACAAAAATAAGTTTTAAACTGGAGAATGTATGACGAGTAAATTAATAAGCAAAGGGAAAGGCACCAAATATAAAGAGCTGAGACTGTGAGGGTGGAGCAACACTAGAAGAGGTTGCCCAGAGAATTTATGGATGCTCCATCCCTGGGAATATTCAAGGCCAGGTTGGATGGAGCTTTGAGCAACCTGGTCTAGTGGAAAGTGTGCCTGCCCATGGCAGGGGTTTAGAACTAGATGGTCTTTAAGGTCCTTTCCAATCCAAACCATTTTCTGAGTCTATGATCCTATGACTGAAACTTGCAAAGAAACTGAACTGGAATAAGAATCCTGAGAAATAGATATTGAGACTGGGCAGATGAAATAATGAAATAGGAATGGGGAAAGCAGTAGAGAAAAAGGATGAGAACAAGGAAGGCAGAGGCTCAAAGAAATCGAGCAGGCAAATCTCCACGCATCTGATTCAGCACCCTTACAGCTCCAGAACCTGGCACAGAATTTAAGATGGCAAAGTCTGTAAGGATATCCAATTCATGTCTCCTCATTCTCTTAGATTAATGTTTATAGACCTGGCTTTACACAGACCAGAACTCAGCTGGGATTTTACACAAAAATATTATGAAAAATAAAACAATTTTTCAAATGTCCTCCTTTTGTACTCAGCTGTAGAACATAACTAGACCCCATCGCAAAACATATGCATTTGTCCTAATACCCTGTCTACTCCTGGTAACCACTAAAAAAAATAGGGACAATTTATGAAGCTTTAGAATACTCAAAGATGTGCAGCCATGAAAGTACTTGAGAGAAAACACTGCCAAGAGTCCCTGAAGGTATTTGAAGGTAGGTTCTGAGGCTGTCTAGACAGAAATCAGGCTTGTAATAACCAATTCTCCTAACTGACAGCCTGTAAACAAACCTGTCTGAAAAGCTTGATCATAGTCATAGTTTCATTCATAGGAGCGAGGCAAGTAACTGGAGGACAGATGCCAGGCACCAGCAGGAAGCTGCCAGGACAAGAGCATGCAGGTATAACACACTTGAAATACCTCGTGCATTGCTAGCATACTACAACAGTGCTATCTGTTGCATTTTCTGTACCAATGCCATAAACAAAAGTTCTTCAGAAAATTCTAAATTAGAAGATAGCTCATTGTCAGCAAGACACTTTGTTCCTTATACTTAATAATATTCTTAAGTGCAACAAGGAAACATAGTGAAATAAGAAACATTTTACCGTCTTGTCTTTTGAATTCTCTGACCCCTTGATTTTGTAGATGATTATGCTGTGATGGTGTCAAATCCATACTACACCACAAACCCTAGGACAGAGAAACACAAGTCTGTCTCAATAAAATTACTTTATATCTTCTTTGACACATAAGCTTCATTTTAAAAAGCAAATTACGTGTATTATGCTACAATTTACTTCTATTGATAGTAAAGACATGAAGACACATAAGTATCAATATTCAAGGCATAAAAGTACAAGACAGCACACTAGTTCAACTGTTGTATTCTCACAAAGGAAAAAGAACAGATTAAAAAAAACCCCAAACCATAGTTTTGATTAATGTTTAGATCTATTTTATGAAATTTTAAAGTTAGAATCAAAATCAGGCTTGGTAGGCTTATAAAGGATTGAAAGGAAAGGGAGAAAAATTCCTGAGAGAGAAGAAAAATTACACCAAGATTATATGATCTAACAAGATTAGATCATATTGGTATAATTTTTCTTCTCAGCTAACAGCTTTTACTGTTAGATTGTTTCCTTCCCTTCCAAACCTTAACTGGTTTGGAAGGGAAGGAAACAATCTAACAGTAAAAGCTGCACATAAGAATAAGGGAGCAGGATCTACAAATAACATGCTGAACAGAAAGAATACGTGCCTATATGAACAGGAGCATGCTGGAGAAAAAACTAGTAGGAAAAATGGGACAGAATACAATACAATTGCCAGCTGTCTGCAGACAACCAATAGTCTCCAATTCTTGTTATTTTACAATCAGAAAGAACACTGAGTTCACAGGGGAAAAAAACCCACCCCCAAAACAAAAAACCCCACACAGTGCTTTGATTATTTTTGATACTTTGCTATGATTTTTAAATGTCCACTCTTACATGGAAATTTGACTGATTTTTGCCAGGATGATTACAGGTAGCATATAGTTAATAATCTACAGATGTCTAAACACCCAATAGGGATGCAATTAAATAAGGCAATGGCTAAAAGAATATCTCTCCACAGTGGGACCAAACAATAAAAAGAAAGAAAAAATGAAAGGACAATCAAAATAAAAATATATTCTGAATATCAAATTGTCCTCACAGTGCAAAGTCTTAGGTAGGTTTTTCTCTCAAAACTTCAGGATCAAGAGGACAGTATGGAACAGCCCTCTCTTGTTTGAGAGGATGCACCTTACTCTCTTGACTTCACACCACAAAAGGCACACAGGTTTAATGTTTAACTTTACTACTACAATACCAGCAGCCATTATCCTGTTTGAAGGTGAAAATAACTTATGGGCTTTCTATATGTCTCCATAGCACACAGAACAAAAATATTGCCATTATATTTATGTCTATACATGAACTTAGCAACAGCAACATCATTAGATAGGAAACAGAAAAGAGACTCAGATTCAAAGTCTTTGTATGCATCTTCAGAATAACAAGTGGCATAAAAAACTACAGGGATACTAACCAGAAAATGTTACACACAGTCATCACCTTGGCGTTTATACCAGAAGTATTAAAACTGACAGATTTTCTTCCCATTAGAAGACAAAATAAAAGGTAAAATCACCCTACAGGACAAAGTCTTTGTATTTTGTGGTCCTTTACATTTTTAATGTCATTCTAAAAATATCCTGAGGTGCACTGAGCTACACAGCAACCTAAAATAGTCCAACATGGGCATTCAGGAGTGCTACAAGCAACTAAACAGTGCTGAACAGCTCAGCTACATTTTTAAAAATAAATGATATAAACTAATTTAGCATAAAAGACAGAGACAAGCTAAACACCACTGGCATCTACCGCATTTCAGTCAACGTTACCTGAATCTCTCACAGATTTCCAAAGATGGTGCTCCAACAGCAAAGTCCTTATCTTGCCATTGGCTTCCCCCCGTGACAGCCGCAGGCAAAGGCGTGTTCCGAAGCCTGTGTCACACATTGCCAACATCCCCACACCGGCAGCAATCACGAATCCCGACAGCTGCAGCCCGAGCACAAAGAGGGCACCAGGCAGCCCTTACGTAAGGGAGCAATCTTGTAACAGCGAGACACCCCTGCCTCTCTAGGGAGCTCCGAACACAAAGTAACCAACTCGGGAGCGCTGTTTACAAAATAAATAGTGGCTGCGTGTTAGCAACTCCTCACTGCGACTAAAAAGTAACTAAGAGCACAAAGTCATTCTTCAGAGCCAAAAGGGTCGTCCAGGACAAAAATTTACCAACGGGAAGCGGTGCTTTTGCAGCTGTGGTATAGGAATGCATGCTCCCGTTGGAATGCAGAACTGTAACAAGGTACACAACCCCCAAAATCCTAACCCTGTCACCCTGCATAAATACAAACATACCACTGCTCCATATCCAAGATGTCCATGCACACAACAGATCACAAATACTGTCATGGAACCAAATACAGGTGTCTAAGGCTTCTCTTTTTTAGACTGCAATCAATTCAGGACAGGAGCCATCTCTCACTTGACACACTTTTAAGAAAAATTAGACTTCGACCTCAACTGGGTTTTCTAGGTGTCACCAAAAAATAATAAATTATTGTACCAAAACACTAAACAAGCCCTATAGAGA
Source organism: Molothrus ater (assembly GCF_012460135.2). Lineage (NCBI taxonomy): Eukaryota > Metazoa > Chordata > Aves > Passeriformes > Icteridae > Molothrus > Molothrus ater. The sequence goes on from NC_050479.2 coordinate 38,148,598, forward strand.
TGTGAGAGTCTCTGTACCATAGCTAGCAGAAGAAATTAAAGGGAGCTCTTCTACTTATATAAAAACTCACCAGGACCTGATACACACTTTTAAAGTAAAATTCAGTAATGCTAATGAGTGATTTATGAAATAGTGCTGTAAACTGGCTGGATAGACTGAGAATTTCCTTAAAATGTTACAATCTTTTCTAAAAGTAGTATCAAAAGGGATGATTTTCACCCAGTATAAACTGTACATGAACTTAGACTCTCTGCAATTGTAAGGGTCAAAAACCACCCAGTTCACCTCAGCCCCTCGCCCATTTAAGGGAGGGATAATGTCTCATACAAAACTTTAACGTATGGTCTTGGATTTCAAATAATGAAACAATGAGAAATGCAGTAGAAATATCAAATGAGAACACACACACACACACCAAAAAAAAAGCAAAGACTAAAATGTATCATAAGAACAGAAGTAAGACAGGCAGAATTCTGGGCTTTCCCTCCTCAACATCCAGGAGCTGGAGATAAATGTTACATTCAGAGAAAGAGGCATGTGAGAAGTCTGAGCTCCACATGGCCTCACACAAATTAATCCAATGTGAGTGCTGCAACCAGTAGATACCTCTGAACATCACCTTTGCCAACAAATAATGTCATTGCACACAGCCAAACTCCAAATGGAGTTGGTAACATGTAACTCCAAATCTAGAAACACGTCTTTTACATTCAGAATATGAACAATTACTGCACATCAGATTATAGAGGGACTTATCGTACTGTATGTTTTTCCTTGAGATTTTTTGAGGGTCTGCATCATCTCTCTTCAATAAATATATTACTTTGGGCATAAAAATTTCAAGACAGGCTTAGGGAAGAAGAAAAGCAAAAAATTGAACCTATTTTATTTCACCCAACACCTAGAAAGAACCCAAGAAATTTTCAGAATTTCATTTAGATTTGAAGTTAAGGAAACAACTGATAGCAGGTGGTTTTAACAGCTCTTTCAACTCAATGCAAATAGAATGCAAATAAATGGACAACATGTTTTGGCTCAATTTTAAAATCTGAAGCCTGGAAACTTCTATCAAGTGAAATCTAGGTCTTTCTGAGTAAGTGTGCTAAAATTAGTGTTTTGTTTGGAATCACTTCTATTTAAGTTCTGGACAGAAAATGCGTGACAAAATGCAATACAAATAGGGATAATTTATTATATTTTAAAAATAATTCATTAGAATATTTACAAAGCTCAGGTCAGAAAAATCAGTCTTTTTAAATAATTCTTTTATTTAAGACATTTTCTTTCTTATTCCTCTCTTGCTCCATGATTTCTTTTTTCTGCCTTCAAACACAGGTTTGGCAGTCACCATGACTACATTTCCCAGATCTTCATCCTCACCACTTGAGCTACTGCACCCTTTTTTCTCTTTATGGTCTGCTGTCTCTGTTGCAGACATGTTCTTCCTCCTTTTGCTCTTGCCTAAATCTCTGCCTTTGGATTCCTCCACTGAGGAGTCACTAGAAGTTTCTGAAAGATGCAAATTTCCAACAAAACCACCTCCATATAAAAATTCTTTTCTGGAATCTGACTGTTTTCTTCTCTTTCCACTCTGTACTTTTGTTGCTGCAGCTTGATTTGCACGGCCTGTGGTACGTTCCCCTTTCCTTTTCCCAGGCTGTTTAAGTTCCATCTCCATGACAGCAGTGGCCTCCTGGATTTCATCATCTTCTTCCTCCTTTTCCTTTCTCTTCAGACAAGTCACAGCTCTGCGCAGTCTCTGGCTTTTAATAGCTTGTTTTTCATGCTGTTCTAGTCTGAAGAATGAATCAATTCGAAGCTGAGTCTATCCAAAATAAAACAGAAACACAGTTGAATGTTTTTGTGGGAATTCAGTTATTAGCTATATTATAAAGCATCTGAAACTAAAACAGGACAAAGGAGTAATGAAATAATACACACACACACAAATGTGAACAATAAGACACATCAATATAGTAATATCCATACTTTATAATAAATTAGGCAACAAGAACCTTTATAGAAACTAATAATTAGCAGACTCTAATAAGATTTCATAAATATTGCACTGCTGGTGATTAGACATATGTTCCTATTGTCAAGCCTAATACAGAGAATCTCTGTAGTGCTCTTAAGTATGTCCTTACAAACACACCCTTAGCTTCCAGCTGTGAAAACAGAATGTTTACTAAGTAAATGCTGTAAGTGCACTTTGCATTTCTGCCTCCAAGTGCAAGAACATGCAGGTGTTTGACTCAGGTTCATTGCATCACATGCTGCTACAGTATTAAGACTGAAGAGTAGAACTAGTAATCCTCACACAGTGTGGATTTGTGCTATTCAATCACAGCTAGACTTTTTGTATAGGCCAAGCCAGTCCTCTACTTTTTCCCTAACATTGCCTAAGAGAGACAGATGCTTCCAAAGGATATTCCAGTCAACCTGAAAGTATATATATGTAACTACAGGGCTTTCACTCAGTGACACAGAGAATCTAGCAGACTGGTTTAGACAATATATCTATCTTGTGTATGGCAAAAGGAAAAAAGACATTGGGGATTAATTTTACAACCTACTTTGACAGCTACCACAGTGGGCATCACCATTCACTTTCAAGTGCTAATAAAGTTGACAGAACATTTACTTGGAAATTAGAGTACTATTACTAATGGGCAATTGCTCAACAGTTCAGTCTGCACTCTTCCTCAAACGATGTGTACAGCATCAAATGGGCAGTATCGCTCCACCAAAATCTCAGAGGCACTTCTATATATACTTTATAAAGTGCTTATGGAACACTGTCTTCTAGAAGTACTGGAGTTGCTTGAGGTAGCTTGACTGTGTCCAGAAAAAACAGCAGCCTGGACTTGAGATAGGTGCTTGATAGGTAAGGAAACTTGAAACCAATGTCTGAAATTATGCAAAGTCCGTTACAACACACTCAAGTCTTACAGAAATGAAGTCTAGAAAAGCAAGCTTAGTGATTTAAAAAAAAATACATAAAAATATTAAAAACCAAAGCCCAGTTTCTGAGAAAGATATTTTACTTCAAAGCCTTGGTGTTCTTTTTAAAACGCTTCTCTCACAATTTTCCAATTACCCTTAAACTATAGGTAGATTTTCACCTGCTGCAAGTTCAGTTGTTTCATCACAGGCAAAAGGATTCCATCTATCTTTGTCCTAGTCCAGCCAAAGTGATCCTTGCAGAATGTGCAGAAAGTTAAGGAACTTTTCAAAATGGCTACTACTGGTATTTTGTAAATACATAAAATGAAAATTCCTGAAGTAAACAATGACTGGAGGAAAGTTGCTCCACTTCAAAGCTTTTTCTACTACAAAATCAGACAAAAGACTCTTGGTTAAAACAACACATCACAATCACGCTGCTGCATCTCCATTAGTTGCAGAACTTTTTCTCTAATATCAATATTTTCAAAAGCCTGTCTCAGTGAAGATAGAACTCATTTTGTCTAAATGGTATTGCCATAACATAAAAATGCCTATAAATAAACCTTATTTTTACACTTGTACCTACTGGAAGTTTCATTTACTGTTTAAAACACTATTAGCTCTGCATTTATTGCCATCTACTTTTCAATAGTTTGCTGCAGCTCAGACTGCAACTGAAGCAAAAAGTAGACATTATTGGAAGACATGCAGGGAATAACTAGAGTTAAGTGCAGACTGAAACACCATTTCTGTCTAGACTTCAAGACTTACTTGTGAAAAAAAGCAAACATACAGAGGGAGTGTGCAAATAATCCCACTTAAAGAGGAGAAACAGGCACAGAACAGTTACAGAAAAATAGCAGTTACAGAAATATAACACCACCACAAACTAGTCAGTTCAGCTACAAGATTCTCTTTGCAAAGTGAGGCATCTCACTCTCTCAGGCAGGCAGAGCAGCCCTGACTGCCACACATGCATGGCTGCATTCCCTTCTATTCCAGAGCTGGTATCATTTTAGGGGAGTACATGAAGATAGGGCTTGGGGCCCCTCACAACAAAGAGATGTTAAAAACTTGACACTCCATTACTGACTCCTTACAATCTTTGAGTACTTTCACCCAACAAGTAAAAGGATATTCTCTGATCTGCTCTACATCAGGCTTTCCCCAGGTGAATGAACCCCGTGACTCATCCACCACAGGCTTCAGGTATGCTTCTGCCACTGCTGGATTTGGGAAACCTGAATAAAGCTGTAGCTCCCGCAGTTTCTTCTTGACTTTGGTGTCATGTGGATTAGGCATCACTTTCTTATTCTTCTGAGCCTCATTCCACCATTCACTGAAAAACAGAGAAAATTATTAATCTGCCTCATAAAATAAAATTTGAAATATCAAGAACCACCATGCTAATTTCAACAGTCTTAGTCTCCCTACTTCAATTACTACAAGAGATGATGTAGAAAATGTCCCAATGAAAGATGGCCAAAAGGACAAAAAATTTGAAAAGCAGAAAAGACAAAACATACACATTAAATGCAGCTATTGTAAGCCAAAGTAGCAAATATCACCTGGATTCCCCATAAGCTGCTAATCAGGCTTCAACTTTAGCCTCACCTGCAGAGGATGTTCCCCACATTATGATCATTTTTAGAGGTTTTTTGGTATGCAAGGAAAAGGAAGGGGGAAAAAAAGACTTCTAACCATCCCTGCTATTGCCAATACAGCTGCCTTAGCCTTCTTCAAATCTTGTTCTTGCCCACACCCTACCTGCCTGTCTCCTTCCAGGTCATTCATTCCTCAGTCAAGTTCCCTTTCTCTATGAGCAAGATACAGCAACCTCCCACCAAACCAGGGAGAATGAACCTCTGCTCCATTATGGATCCAGCTCTCCAATAAACTCTGAGGCAGGTGCACAATTCTACAGCTGTTCTGCTGTCTTTGTCTCACTGTGATTGCTCTATCAACTTGCCACCTTATCTACCTGTGATTCCAAATAGTGATACAATGGAGTCATGTTTTACAGCCTACTTAGTCCCATTAATGATGGTCCCATTAAACAATGATGGTCACATGTTTTGCTGCATGCTGAAGCAGCAGAAAAGCATATCAACTAATAATCACAGTATGGAGATCCAAAAAAGCAAATCATAATGAAGCATACGCGAATTTTAAGAGAGGTTCCAAGCCATGCCCAGGAAATTCATTTAAAATCTCCATCGCTGTTACAAAGCCAACATTTGGGATGCCCTCAGTGTAGTCACTTCCAAGCAAGTATGCCAAATTAATTAGCTTGTTTCTATCCAACCCTGAAAAAGAAAGTGTATAGATTCAGCGTTTATCTTACAAAATCAAAAAATGTTATCAGAAAAGCAAAAACTGAAAGGAACACAAAGTCATTAACTCCATAAAATTATTTTTAATTCAATAGCAGAATTTGTTAAGTTATATTCTGGAGCAATATCAATATACTCCTGTGCTAGCTCAAGCAGTAATAATTGTGCTAATTTGGCAAATATTTCTTGCCAAAATGAAAATGTTACAATGTACATCGAGAGGAATTTTTTTCATGGAAATGATTGTTAAACATTAGAATGGACTGTGCAGTGAGGTGGTGGAGTCACCATCCCTGGAAATATTCAAGAAACAACTGGATGTGTTACTCAATGCCATGGTCTAGTTGACAAGGTGGTGATCAAACAAACATTTGGCTTGATGATCTCAGAGGTCTTTTCCAACCTAAATAATTCTGTGATTCTGTAATTTCAAAATTTGGGGTTGTTACAAGATGGGCTTTTTACATTTATTACATCCAGTTACTGTTCTGTTCTCATCCAATGCTGACCTGAATTAAGTAATGCCAGAATCAAATAAAAACATTCTGTTTGAATTCTAGTCAATAATACCAATGCCTCTGCTTCCTAGAAGTGTCCCTCAACTGTGAGTCTTTTGCTCTGTGCTGGTACAGTTACTAAGCAGACCAGAAGAGCTCATGAAACAGCCAGAAAGAAGGAAGAACTCAGCTGACCACTTCTATTTGATAGGCTATAAGGTCTGAGGCAACCAGACTGATTTTCAGTGACCAGCTTCAAGAGTTTGGATTTGAAAAAGAATTTAAAAAATTCCATGCCGAAAAGAAGGGATGTGAGTCTAAACACACAAAGCAAGACCATCATCATGCTAGTCATGATATCCATCAGCTGTCCAGACAGAAGAATTTCTGCAATGCATGGGAAACAAGAAGCACAAGACTGCAGAGGAATGTGACATAAAGACTGATGATGACAACTATTTTTTCCCAATAAATAAATATTTGGTTTATCACATTAAAACCAATTAAAAATCACAGACAAGCTTTTACAGCAATCCTTTCCAATTAAGCCACAGTAGCATACTTAAGTAGGGCAAAATTATTTCATTCAATTTGCTGGAAGAAACCAAAGCTACATTTTTCACCACATAAAAATATTATGAAATTTTACGTGCTAGTATTTCAAAGTCTGTAGCCTCTCAAATTGAAAATGTCAAAACTGATTTTAAAAGAGTTCTGCTCAAGACATAATAACAAGTTTAAATCGGCTCCTATTTTGCC